>NC_133328.1:195978289-196280946 GCF_042186555.1 Aquarana catesbeiana | reverse complement strand
CCGTCTTCCTGTCCTCCCATCCCCTCTTTCATGTCTTATATAAAGCCCTGCCAATTGACTACTCCCTTTTTCTCCATCACCTTTTTTTTAACATTGTGAAGACTACCGCCTTACATGAGGCACATTACCGACATGCCCTACTTATAGGCAAATTAATATACCCACTCTGGGCACAGTTAGCACCCTATTGGGGTGCCCAGGGTTCTGGGTAACTCTACTACCGTCGGTCAAGATCATACTCATTACGAATACCTTATATCACACTTAACCCCACTCAGGATCCGCTCACTGCATTCGATCAGACAGTTCCATGTAAAACAGAGGATATGTTCTTGTTGTTTCTCTTTTACTTTTTAACATGGAATGTACTCATCAACTCATTAATATTGTAGGCCTCTGAAATTCTGTCTGAATTTATCCTTTACTTGATTCTGTTTAGTTTATTCTTCATATGAATCTATATGTTGACTGTAGACTACTCCCTGCTGTATTGGTCTACCACTGTATTGTGATTTGTAATCTGTGAAAACCCAATAAAATGTTTTAAAAAAAAAAAAAAAAAAAAAGAGAGGGTGATGTCACTGTCCCTCTAGTGACATCCTGGGAATTATGTCTTGTGATCTTATGAAGATGCTTCAGCAAAGTGCAGGACAATCTTTTTTTTTGATCTCTGGATCCTCAGGATGTAGCCACAGGGCCAGTGACACAAGTAGTGCCGGTTTACATTGGGGCGACCTGTCAGGTAACTTAGACGTCTGACAAGTCGTGCTCCATGCAGTGCAATGGAACCATTCTAACGGGAGTGACTCAAGTCGCTCTGACTTAGAAAAAGCTTCCTGTACTGCTAACTGTGCTGAGGTCGCGCTGTGCGGGGCAGTTTCAGAGTCGGGCGACTTTAAAGCCACCCCTGTGTGAACCGGCACGTACCGTATATGTTTTACTTTACTTTTGTTTTTCTTTCCCTTTTTCCTTTTTTATCTTTTCTTGCATCTCAGGACTGCTGATCTCCTGCAGCTACGTTCTGTCTAAATGCATGCATTCCAGTGGTGGTTGTCTCTATTGGAAGCCTGTGCAACAGGGTGACAATGGATCAGCACTACTGAAACATAGGGACAAATCGCACTGTCACCCTATAACAATCTAATTTAAGAATTGTCTGTATTGCTTTCAGCTTCGATCACGTTCCTATTTCTATAAATTGATTTTTCATTTATTTTACTCTTTTACATACCGGGAATTTGAAAGCTTAGTATTATTATCTGCTGATGTCGAATTGGGCATTCAAACATTTCAATAGCAATTCCTCAAATGTTTTTTTTTATCTGTAATTGTGACAACTGGCAACAGATAATTAATAACAGTTTGTAACAAAGCCCATAGGCTAAATATGTAGCACAGTGTAATTATTAGTTGTTAATTCTGTTAAAAAATACTGTAATTAATTGTAGCCGCAGGAAGACACTCTGGTCTCCTACCGTATGTCTGTGTCTTAGGTATCAATCAATGGAAAAATGTTGTGCCACACTACACGTTTCCCTTTGTACCTAACTACTATTAAAGGCATCTGTAGTTAGATGGAGCCGTTTGCTCTAACATATGAAGCATCATTTTGATCTGAGTCACATTTGCGAGCAGCATTTATTAGACGTCCTTTCATCCCATCATTAGGCATGTAATGCAGGTCACTAAAGGGCAGAGGTGAGCTCTGTCTAACTCATAAATGCTTTGAAAAGGGGCAAATATTTCAGATGGCTAACTTTTAACTTGGATACACTTTTCAGGCTTTTGCAGGTCTAGCCTAGATGCAGACTTTCAACAGTTCAGATATAGTGTGTACATGTACAGTGGGTCAAAAATGTATTTAGTCAGCCACCAATTGTGCAAGTTCTCCCACTTAAAAAGATGAGAGAGGCCTGTAATTGTCATCATAGGTATACTTCAATTATGAGAGACAAAATGTGGAAACAAATCCAGACAATCACATTGTCTGATTTTTGAAAGAATTTATTTGCAAATTATGGTGGAAAATAAGTATTTGGTCAATATCAAAAGTTCATCTCAATACTTTGTAATATATCCTTTGTTGGCAATGACAGAGGTCAAATGTTTTCTGTAAGTCTTCACAAGGTTGTCACACACTGTCGCTGGCATGTTGGCCCATTCCTCCATGCAGATCTCCTCTAGAGCAGTGATGTTTTGGGGCTGTCGCTGGGCAACACGGACTTTCAACTCCCTCCAAAGGTTTTTTTATGGGGTTGAAATCTGGAGGCTGGCTAGGCCACTCCAGGACCTTGAAATGCTTCTTACGAAGCCACTCCTTCGTTACCCAGGCAGTGTGTTTGGGATCATTGTCATGCTGAAAGACCCAGCCACGTTTCATCTTCAATGCCCTTGCTTATGGGAGGAGGTTTGCACTCAAAATCTCACGATACATGGCCCCATTCATTTTTTCATGTACACGGATCAATCGTCACATTCCCTTTGCAGAGAAACAGCCCCAAAGCATGATGTTGCCACCCCCATGCTTCACAGTAGGTATGGTGTTCTTTGGTTGCAACTCAGCATTCTCTCTCCTCCAAACACGACGAGTTGTGTTTCTACCAAACAGTTCTACTTTGGTTTCATCTGACCATATGATATTCTCCCAATCCTCTTCTGGATCATCCAAATGCTCTCTAGCAAACCTCAGATGGGCCCGGACATGTACTGGCTTAAGCAGGGGGACACGTCTGGCACTGCAGGATCTGTGTCCCTGGCGGTGTAGTGTGTTACTGATGGTAGCCTTTGTTACGTCGGTCCCAGCTCTCTGCAGGTCATTCATTAGGTCCCCCCATGTGTTCTGGGATTTTTTTCTCACCGTTCTTGTGATCATTTTGACTACACGGGGTGAGATCTTGCATGGAGCCCCAGATCGAGGGAGATTATCAGTGGTCTTGTATGTCTTCCATTTTCTAATTATTGCTCCCACAGTTGATTTCTTCACACCAAGCTGCTTGCCTATTGCAGATTCAGTCTTCCCAGCCTGGTTCAGATCTACAATTTTGTTTCTGGTGTCCTTCCACAGCTCTTTGGTCTTCACCATAGTGGAGTTTGGAGTGTGACTGTTTGAGGTTGTGGACAGGTGTCTTTTATACTGATAACAAATTCAAACAGGTGCCATTAATACAGGTAATGAGTGGAGGACAGAGGAGCCTCTTAAAGAAGAAGATACAGGTCTGTGAGAGCCAGAAATCTTGCTTGTTTGTAGGTGACCAAATACTTATTTTCCACTATAATTTGCAAAAAAATTATTTAAAAAATCAGACAACGTGATTGTCTGTATTTGTTTCCACATTTTGTCTCTCATAGTTGAGGTATACCTATGATGACAATTACAGGCCTCTCTCATCTTTTTAAGTGGGAGAATTTGCACAATTGGTGACTGACTAAATACTTTTTTGCCCCACTGTATGTAAATACACAAACACATCAGAGAGTCAAAATGCTACAGGAGAATCCATTGGGCCATATTCACACAGTTGTGTTGCAGGAAAACGTTTTTTCTCCCCCACAGCCTCGTCTGTACTACATTACGTGACAATGCAAATTATGCGTGTCAAACCTGTGCATCATGCAAACACATAGTAAAATGCATTTTCCCATATGTTAGAACAATGCACAGTGTGCTGCAGAGCCATTCACGTACAATACCACCCCAATGCACAAGTGTAGTAAGTGTCAGCAGGCCCACACTGCAGCACACCACTTTGGTTGTGGTGTTCTGCATTAAAAAAAAAGTAAAATATAAAATTAAAATAAAATAAAGGTTGCGTTATTTAATCATGCATATACAAATGTAAAAATGAGATGGTTAGAACAGTCCACAAGTGATGTGAAACGAAATCCTGATGTCAATCTCCACCATCCACCACCGTAGTGATCTTAAGTATCAATGCCTCCACCAACAGCTGAAAAGCTCACTTACCAGCTTCTATTGATCCCTCATTACAAGGGATCGTTAGCGATTGTGGCATTAGCCCAGCCAAGGCCTTTCTCCAGGTCCAGATGGTCTCCCAACAAGATCACCCCTTGGCACCGTATAAGATGTGAAGATTTCACACTCAGGTTCCATGTGATGCATCTTCTCCATCCGGTCAATTTTAAATTAATGGGCTGCCCTAAGGCAACAAATGTTAACAACTTCAGTCCCAGAAGGTTTTACCCCCTTAACGACCAGGACTTTTTTTTGCGATGCAGCACTGCGTTACTTTAACTGACAATTGTGTGGTCGTGCGACGCTGTATCCCCAAAAAAAATGTCCTTTTTTCCCACAAATAGAGCTTTCTTTTGGTGGTATTTGATCACCTCTGCAATTTTTTTTTTTTTGCTCTATAAACAAAAAAAAAGAGTGACAATTTTGAAAAAAAAAAAAACAATATTTTTTACTTTCTGCTATTAAACATTGCCAATAAAGAAATGTAAAAAAACAAATTTCTTCATCAATTTAGGCCAATATGTATTCTGCTACATATTTTTGGTAAAAAAATCCCAATAAGCGTATATTGATTGGTTTGCGGAAAAGTTATCACGTCTACAAACTATGGGATATTTTTATGGCATTTTTTTTTTACTAGTAATGACGGCGATCAGCGATTTTTAGTGGGATAAGGACTTCTGACTCTTTCCTGCCTATGCTGAAATTCTGACATTCTGTTAAAGGTCAGAGTCTCAGAAGACATTGAAACTAGTTGGTAAGCATAACAGAATTCCTTCAAGGTCAGAAGAAATAGCAGCTCCTAGTTTTTACATTTATACTTGCCACACACAGAAAGCTTTTTTCAAGTTAGCAAACAAATGTGTGCTTTCTTGGGATTACAGTTTACATCAGGAGATCTGTACCAAATAATGCCACCCTTGCTGCTCCACAAAATGCAAAGGAAAAGTCACATCTATGATTAAGTGGTCACCAAAAGCTGAGAAAAGCACAGCAGGTTCTAAAAGAAGCCTTGTTAGTTCAGACTGCTCAAGATTTCAAAAAGGAGTTCATTGTCCAAACAGATGCATCTAATGTAGGTGTAGGAACGGTGCTTTCACCAGTCTGGGATGGGGAAGAGAAACAGTCACGAAAGAAAATAAGCAGTTGTTGAGAAAGTATGTCTGGCCATTAACCAGGCACTGGAGTTTCTCCAATATTACGTTCTAGTATGGCACATTAATCACACCCCTCTAAATTGAATGAGAACAAAGAAAAAAAACGCAGAAGGCCCACCAGATGTTTATAGTCTTATAAGACAAATCCATAGTGGAGTATGGGCTAGATGTCCATATAGGATGCTCTTAGGCACTTTGCTGAGAACCCTCCTTACCATCACGCTGTAGGCCAGCCACTGGACTGAAAAGGGAGGATATTGCCATTAATCTCTGTCAAGATTAATGGCACATCTATCGGTCTGTCCCCACATGCCAGGGTGCTAGGGGTAACCTTAGACTCTGAACTGTCCTTTCAGGCCCACATCCAATCCCTGTCCAAATCATGCCGCCTTAGCCTCCGCAACATCTCCAGAATATGCCCCTTTTTAACTAATGACACCACCAAGCTTCTAATTCACTCCCTGGTTATTTCTCGCCTCGACTACTGCAACTCCTTCCTCATTGGATTACCTTTACATAGACTATCCCCCTTCAGTCCATAATGAATGTTGCTGCCAGATTCATCCACCTTACCAACCATTCAGTGTCCTCCACCCTTCCCTGCCAATCCCTCCACTGGCTTCCACTCACCCAATGAATAAAATTCAAAGTACTAACAATAATTTAAAAAAGCAATCCATAACTCTGCCCCCAGCTACATCACCAACCTAGTCCCAAAATACCAACCAAGCCACTCTCTTCGGTCCTCCCAAGACCTCCTGCTCTCTAGCTCCCTTGTCACCTCCTCCTATGTTCACCTCCAGGATTTCCCCAGAGCTTCTCCCATCCTTTGGAACTCCCTACCCCAATCTGTCTGACTCTCCCCTAATCTATCCATCTTTAGACGCTCCCTGAAAACCCTTCTCTTTAAAGAAGCCTATCCTGCTTCTAACTAATACACTGTTTTACTTCCTCCATCAGCTCATCCCCCACAGCTATTACCTATTACAACCACTTTAAGCTCAAAAAGTCCACGAAGAGGCAGAGTTGTGCATTTTTGGTACCTATAGAATTTGATGAGAGAGCCTAAAAGGCACATTTTTTTGCGCAATTTCTTGCCTCCCTTTTAGTAACTAACTTTCCATTGACGAAAACAAATATGCTCATGCCTGAAAATGCCTGAAAAACCACATGCGCATAAAAAAAAGTTCCAAAAAAGCTTGAAGAAGCTTAAAGGGGATGTAAAGTCAGCAGCAGCAGCCCCGCTCAGCCCCCCTATTACTTACCTGAACCCCCTCTCCATCCAGCGATGTCAACGAGTCCCTAGGCTGCCCGGGACTTTCCTTTCTTATTAACTGAGACATAGCAGCGGCACCATTGGCTCCCTCTGCTGTCAATGAAAGTCAGTTAGCCAATCAGGAGAGATGGGGCGGGGCTGAACTGCAGCTCTGTGTCTGAATGTCCCGCTGCTGTCAATCAAAGTCAGTTATCCAATCAGGAGAGAGGGGTGGGGTCAAACTGCAGCTCTGTGTCTGAATGGACACATGGAGCTGCAGCTTGGCTTGGATGCGTCCATAGCAAGCTACTTACTGTGGGGGCACTCAACAGGAGGGAGGGACCAGAGAAGAGGAGGATCCAGGCTGCTCTGTGCAAATCCACGGCGACAGACCAGGTAAGTATAACATGTTTGTTTGTTTTTGTTTTTTTACACAAGATTTTACAATCACTTTAAGGGGGAACCTAGCTTATGTGTCACCATAGACAACTATTTAAGATCAAATTTATTTTTTGTAGAAATCCTGCTCTTCTTCCTATGCTAAACATTACTTTGTCCAAATGTTTTTAAAGCAATCATAAAGCACTTTAAAATGGAAAACCAGGAAAAATATATGTTTTGCACAAATGAAATGATTTACCTCAATGCTGATCTCCTATTCCCAGCTGGCTACTGTATAAATCTTAGTTTCTAACAGGCTGGATACAGCAAACGACAGTGTTCTTCCAGTTCACCCTTCAGATAGTTGCAGCTACAGTACAGTGTGAGTACTCTCCGCTTCCTCTCCCCTCATCCATTCACAAAAAGCATTGTATTCATTTTCACAGAATACAAGGTGTGAATGGTAAAGGTTACATCCTGTTTTTTACCTACCACTTTTTGTGTGGGTTAAGAAAGAGGCAGAAAAGAGTAAAACACAATATCCCAGCATTTTCCTATTGCTGGAACTGCCAGTGCTAGAAGCAGAGCTCTGTCTGTAGCATCCAAGCTGCAGGAAACTAAGGGTCAAAGGACCCAGGAGCAAGCCAGGAATATGATAATCAGCAATTAGAGATAAAATTATTTCCCTTGCACCTATGGCAAAAAATATTTCTTTGCTGGGGTTCCACTCTAAACACTGAAATCCTCTTCGAATTGACTGAAAATAGCCTGTACTGCCTGAATTACCCATTCTTGGTGTACTGACCACATTGCACATGTAAGCTAAAAATGCCGTCCTATTGCCGTTCTCTTTGTAGTCTTTCATCATAATAACAAATGATGGTCATATATGCTTTAATTTTATCATCCGATCAATGTGTGATTTGATCAAAACGATCAAGTTGGCAAATAACTGAATAGCCATAACTTAATTTTCCAATCGATTTAGACTCAATTTAGATTGGATTCAATCAAAATGAGTCAATCTCCAGAGCAGAAAATTGTTTGCACTGATCAACAGCACCACGATACTTCGATTATGAATACAATCCTTTTTTGATCGATCAGATTATAAGATTACGTGGTGAAAACAGATGTGATTAATAACTTACGATTGAAAGTTCTAAAACAGAAATCGATCATTTATCGAGGTGTGGATGGCCACCATAAGGAACTCAGTTAATTGAATATAGAAACAAACACATGCAAAGCACCACTCTTTGTTACTGCATAATTTTGAATGTACTATGCCCTGTATATGCATGGTAGAACAGTACAATGTCATAAAAAGAAAACTATATTTGTCACATTTTAAAACAAAAAATCAAGTATATCTAAAGCCAAAACATTTTTTTTCGTTGTGGATAGAGTAATTAAGGGTTAAAACAACTGGAATATTTTGCTGTCTCTTAGTAGAGAGATTTATTTTCATTTTTGTCCTATAGACTTAAAGTGGAAGGCGATATTCACACTGCATGCAGCCGATGACGTGACCTGGCGCATCATTTGCTCGGAAGGTTTGGCATACCGTGGGAGTGATGTCATCAGGGCCCCAGCCACTCATACAGCCAGAGCCTGCAAACCCGGAAGGAAGGCCGGGGGAAGATGGAAGCCCTGCCAGCGGTGACAGCGCACCGCTGGAGGGCTTTGTTCTATGGTAAGTATTTCATAATGTGCTAGTATGCGATGCATACTAGTGCATTATGCCATTGCCATGCAGGGGATTTTTTTATTTTATTTTAATGCTGCACTTTACTACCGCTTTAAAACTAAGCCTAAATCTACTCCTGCCCCCATTCTAAGCCTATTCTATCTACCCTGTAAAAGGAAAGATATCTGTAGTTACCTATTCTGAAGTTGTTCAAGTCCGGTTACATGATCACTCAAGCACCGGCATCAGTGTAGAGAAGAGATCAAAGACAACGGCTGCAAAGCCTGTGCGATTATGTCACCCACAGACTTACTATGGGGCATCCGTTGTCAGCTGTCTCTCCTCTACACTAAAGCCGATGCTGGGACCAGATCATGTGATCGGAACGGAGAAACTTCAGAATAGGTAAGCGTAGCCATCTTTCCTTTTACAGGGTAGATAGGCTTGCTTTTTAATGAGGAACTAGCCCCCCCACCCCACCCCGCAACAAAATGGCAGTAATATATAATACATTGCATAAAAACCAAGTACACTTACTCATGTCAATACTGCCTTTACTTCCAGCTAGTATCTATGCTCCTACGCCACCATTTTAAAAAATATGCCATGTATGTGTGAAATGCACCTGTGCACCTCATCTCATGCATGTGTCATATGAGATTACACTCATTTGTTTTTAAAGATAAAACCTTCTCCTGATTTTTTTTTTTTTTAAAGCAAATTAGTTTCATGCCATACGGTACATGCGCAGGATGAAGAGCATGGCATCATGCACCTCATCTCGTGCATGCGTAGTATCATAATACTGTGAGATCTGACAGCTTAGGTATGGGATTTTCCTGCAGGCACTAGTTATGTTACCTTCCCAGGGGGCATCTGTGCAGTCAGGCCTATGTCACTAGTGCCTTCAGGGGAACCAGGAAGAAAAAAGGGATTTTGGTAGATTTCCCCTCTATTCCTGTTCTGGTGGCAACCCAAAATTTTGGGATTTACCCTCATTTTATATCTAGCGACACTGGTGATCAGGACAATTGGAAATGGTGAATCGCCATAGACAGATATACAAACTTTACAAAAGTTCTATCCCCTTACTATTATATACAAATCTAAGTAAAGTAAGTAAAAGTAAGTATATATATATATCTATACACATACATATATACATACATATATATATATATATATATATATATATATATATATATATATATATATATATATATATATATATATATATATACACACACATACATACAGTGGGGACGGGAAGTATTCAAACCCCCTTAAATTTTTCACTCTTTGTTATATTGTAGCCATTTGCTAAAATCATTTAAGTTCATTTTTTTTCCTCATTAATGTACACACAGCACCCCATATTGACAGAAAAACACAGAATTGTTGACATTTTTGCAGATTTATTAAAAAAGAAAAACTGAAATATCACATGGTCCTAAGTATTCGGATCCTTTGCTGTGACACTCATATATTTAACTCAGGTGCTGTCCATTTCTTCTGATCATCCTTGAGATGGTTCTACACCTTCATTTGGGTCCAGCTGTGTTTGATTATACTGATTGGACTTGATTAGGAAAGCCACACACCTGTCTATATAAGACCTTACAGCTCACAGTGCATGTCAGAGCAAATGAGAATCATGAGATCAAAGGAACTGCCTGAAGAGCTCAGAGACAGAATTGTGGCAAGGCACAGATCTGGCCAAGGTTGCAGAAAAATTTCTGCTGCACTTAAGGTTCCTAAGAGCACAGTGGCCTCTATAATCCTTAAATGGAAGACGTTTGGGATGACCAGAACCCTTCCTAGAGCTGGCCGTCTGGCCAAACTGAGCTATCGGGGGGGGGGGGGAGAGAATTGGTGAGAGAGGTAAAGAAGAACCCAAAGATCACTGTGGCTGAGCTCCAGAGATGCAGTCAGGAGATGGGAGAAAGTTGAAGAAAGTCAATCATCACTGCAGCCCTCCACCAGTTGGGGCTTTATGGCAGAGTGGCCGGACGGAAGCCTCTCCTCAGTGCAAGACACATGAAAGCCCGCATGGAGTTTGCTAAAAAACACCTGAAGGACTCCGAGATGGTGAGAAATAAGATTCTCTGGTCTGATGAGACCGAGATAGAACTTTTTGGCCTTAATTCTAAGTGGTTTGTGTGGAGAAAACCCAGGCACTGCTCATCACCTGTCCAATACAGTCCCAACAGTGAAGCATGGTGGTGGCAGCATCATGCTGTGGGGGTGTTTTTCAGCTGCAGGGACAGGACGACTGGTTGCAATCGAGGGAAAGATGAATGCGGCCAAGTACAGGGATATCCTGGACAAAAACCTTCTCCAGAGTGCTCAGGACCTCAGACTGGGCCGAAGGTTTACCTTCCATCAAGACAATGACCCTAAGCACACAGTTAAAATAACGAACGAGTGCCTTCACAACAACTCCGTGACTGTTCTTGAATGGTCCAGCCAGAGCCCTGACTTAAACCCAATTGAGCATCTCTGGAGAGACCTAAAAATGGCTGTCCACCAACGTTTACCATCCAACCTGACAGAACTGGAGAAGATCTGCAAGGAGGAATGGCAGAGGATCCCCAAATCCAGGTGTGAAAAACTTGTTGCATCTTTCCCAAAAAGACTCATGGCTGTATTAGATCAAAAGGGTGCTTCTACTAAATACTGAGCAAAGGGTCTGATTACTTAGGACCATGTGATATTTCAGGTTTTCTTTTTTAATAAATCTGCAAAAATGTCAACAATTCTGTGTTTTTCTGTCAATATGGGGTGCTGTGTGTACATTAATAAGGAAAAAAATGAACTTAAATGATTTTAGCAAATGGCTGCAATATAACAAAGAGTGAAACATTTAAGGGGGTCTGAATACTTTCCGTCCCCACTGTATGTATATATATATATATATATATATATATACTTACTTTTACTTACTTTACTTAGATTTGTATATAATAGTAAGGGGATAGAACTTTTGTAAAGTTTGTATATCTGTCTATGGCGATTCACCATCTCCAATTGTCCTGATCACCAGTGTCTGGTGATATATACACACACACTGTATAAAACTAAATATATTTTTGTCTCCTTTCCTTCTTTTCTAATTATATGACTGTTTTATGCTATGCCTGTGTTGGTATCCAAGTAATGAACAGTACTAAATAAAATATGATTACATTGCAATCAACACGGATTATGAAGAGAACATTCTGATGAAAAAAAAAAATTGGCTGCCTTTTTTTTGCTTTAAAATGCTGTTTATATTTTAAAACAAAATTTTAGTGAAGAGATGACTTGTTTACAAAAAAAGTCAGCAACCTAGACAGAAACCATTCCTTGGATATTTGAGGACGCCTATTTAATGCAGCAGCTGTTTCAAAGGAAAACTCCACTTAACATATTCAGTTCTTTTATTATATGAAAAATAAGATAATATTTATTCTCAGATCTAGGTTAACTCTTATTCTTACTCTTCACTCTATGGTAATTGGGAAAAAAAATATCAGCAGGTTTTTTGTATCATTAAGCTTAGAAAAAAAAAAAAGCTTCACGTACAGATCTGCAGCACCCTCTAGTGTACTTGTTGTAAAGCTTAACCCCCTTAATACAATAAAGTATTCACATTGATCCAGTTGTAGAATATTACATGTCTTATAGAGCAAAAAAATATTTTCATTATGCATACACTACACCAGCAACATGTAAATCTGCATATGTGAACATCTGAGAATGTGTGGTTTTATAACACCGACCATACACACAACTGTTGCCTGGTTTTTGAGACGCTACACTTGATTTGGTACTCTAAAGTAGTGTTTCTCAACTCCAGTCCTCAAGGCGCCCCAATAGGTCATGTTTTCAGGCTTACCATTATTTTCCACAGGTGATTTGATCAATTTCACTGCCTTAGTAATTACCACCGCCGTTTCATCTGAGGGAAATCTTGAAAACACGACTTGTTGGGGCGCCTTGAAGACTGGAGTTGAGAAACACTGCTCTACAGCCCTGCCTTATATTGGACTTTGTTACTGGAGTCATCAAAGACAGGATGTAAATGAACAGTTTATTCTGTTATTGTATAATCCTGTGAGACCTGGGCTATGATTGTACTGCATAACTCCTAAATAAGGCATGACAGTTTTGATTTCCAGACACTAATAGCACCAAAGCTCATCAAAGCTGGCATGGTTTTGAAAATGTTGCCAAAAAAAGTTGGGTTTTGGAAAGATCAAAATGATGCTGAATGTTGCAGTACTTTTAGAATGCATACTTCTGCCCTTTGGGTCTTATGTACACACATCTTGACAGGAGTATCTAGACTTAAGTAGGAACAGCAAGCCTGCATATCCAAAAATGTGCACTGTGGATATTTTATTTTTTTTACATTGTACTGTATAACAAGAAGCCTGTACAAATGGTTTCTGCACTATTGCATTTGTATTTTACCTGTCCAAAAAGATGCAGGTATCAAGTAGTTCGATAAGTCATAGTCTTATTGCTTCGACTTAAGTTGCACAGATTGTCTACGGATAGGCCATGTACAGCTAATTATTTTCCCTTTGCAGCTCTAACACACACACATATACAGTATCTCACAAAAGTGAGTAAACCCCTCACACATTTTTGTAAATATTTTAATCTTTTCATGTGACAAGAAGAAAAAACACTTTGTTATTCAAGTTGTGCACTCACTACTTTACATTGTAGCAGTATGAATTTGCTATCCCCTCAAAATAACTCACACAGCCATTAATGTCTAAGCCTCTGGCAAAAAAGTGAGTACACCCCTAAGTACAGACGAAGTTGCTAAACTCCTTTCTATCGCCCACCTAACCACCTGTCCCCTGGACCCTATTCCCTCTCAAATGCTACGGTCACCCTCTGACCCCATCCTACACTCTCTAACCCACATCTTCAATGTCTCCCTCACCTCTGGCATCTTCCCCGATGCTCTAAAACATGCACTGGTCACCCCAAAACTCAAAAAGCCGTGCTTGGACCCTACCAATCTTGACAACCTACGCCCTATCTTCACCTTTTCCTCTAAACTCCTTATACGCCTGGTTTACAACCAACTGAGTGACCACCTCATTAAAAACAACCTTCTTGATCCCCTTCAATCTGGATTTCGCCCTCAACACTCCACAGAAACTGCTCTTTTAAAACTCACAAATGACCTACTAACTGCAAAAACCAACGGACACTATTCTGTACTCCTACTTCTGGATCTTTCAGCTGCCTTTGACATGGTTGACCACCCCCTCCTCAAAAAAAAACTTTACTCCCTCGGTCACCGTGACTGTGCTCTTCAGTGGCTCTCATCCTACCTATCCCAACACACCTTCAGTGTCACTTACAATTCTACTTCCTCCACTCCTCTTCCCTTCTCTGTCGGGGTCCCCCAAGGTTCTGTTCTTGGACCTCTTTTATTCTCAATCTACACCTCTTCCCTGGGTCAGTTGATAGCCTCTCATGGCTTTCAATATAATTTCTATGCTGGTGACACACAAATCTATCTCTCCACCCCTCAACTCACTCCATCAGTCTCTTCACACATCACTAACTTACTAACCGACATATCTGTATGGATGTCACACCACTTCCTCAAACTCAACTTGTCCAAAACCGAGATTATATTATTTCCTCCCCCACGTGCCTCTTCCCCTGACTTCTCTGTCAAGAGCAATGGCAAAATCATCCACCCGTCCCCACATGTCAGGGTGCTAGGTGTTATCCTGGATTCTGAACTCTCCTTTCAGCCCCACATCCAATCACTTTCCAAAGCTTGCCGCCTCAACCTCCGCAACATCTCTAAACTACGTCACTTTCTAACCAGTGAAACCACAAAGCTCCTGATTCACTCCCTGGTTATCTCTCGCCTTGACTACTGCAACTCACTCCTCATTGGCTTACCTTTAAATAGACTATCCCCCCTTCAGTCCATCATGAATGCGGCTGCCAGACTCATCCACCTTACAAACCGCTCAGTGTCTGCTACCCCTCTCTGCCAATCCCTCCATTGGCTGCCACTCGCCCAAATTAAATTCAAAATACTAACAATAAGTTACAAAGCCATCCACAACTCTGCCCCCAGCTACATCACTAACCTAGTCTCAAAATACCAACCTAATCGCCATCTCCGTTCCTCCCAAGACCTCCTGCTCTCTAGCTCCCTCATCACCTCCTCCCATATCCGCCTCCAGGACTTCTCCCGAGCCTCGCCCATCCTCTGGAATTCCCTACCCCAATCTGTCAGACTGTCTCCAAATTTATCCACTTTTAGGCGATCCCTGAAAACGTTCCTCTTCAGAGAAGCCTATCCTGCCTCCATCTAACAACTGCACTATTTTCTCCATTAGCTCATCCCCCACAGCTATTACCCTTTTGTATAACTTGACCCTCCCTCCTAGATTGTAAGCTCTAACGAGCAGGGCCCTCTGATTCCTCCTGTATTGAATTGTATTGTACTTGTGTAATTGTATTGTATTGTACTGTCTGCCCTAATGTTGTAAAGCGCTGCGTAAACTGTCGGCGCTATATAAATCCAGGATAATAATAATAATAAATGAAAATGTCCAAATTGGGCCCAATTAGTCATTTTCCCTCCCTGGTGTCATGTGACTCATTAGTGTTATAAGATCTCAGGTGTGAATAGGCATCAGGTGTGTTAAATTTGCTGTTATCGCTCTCACTCTCTCATACTATTCACTGGAAATTCAACATGCCAACTCATGGCAAAGAACTCTCTGAGGATCTGAAAAAAAGAATTGTTGCTCTACATAAAGATGGCCTAGGCTATGAGAAGATTGCCAAGAACCTGAAACTGAGCTGCAGCACGGTGGCCAAGACCATACAGCGGTTTAACAGGACAGGTTCCACTCAGAACAGGCCTCGCCATGGTCGACCAAAGAAGTTGAGTGTACATGCTCAGTGTCATATCCAGAGGTTGTCTTTGGGAAATAGATGTATGAGTGCTGCCAGCATTGCTGCAGAGGTTGAAGGGGTGGGGAGTCGGCATGTCAGTGCTCAGACCATACGCCGCACACTGCATCAAATTGGTCTGCATGGCTGTCGTTCCAGAAGGAAGCCTCTTCTAAAGATGATGCACAAGAAAGCCTGCAAACAGTTTGCTGACAACAAGCAGCCTAAGGACATGGATTACTGGCACAATGTCCTGTGGTCTGATGAGACCAAGATAAACTTATTTGGTTCAGATGGTGTCAAGTGTGTGTGGCGGCAACGAGGTGAGGAAGTACAAAGACAAGTGTGTCTTTCCTACAGTCAAGCTTGGTGGTGGGAGTGTCATGGTCTGGGGCTGCATGAGTGCTGCTGGCACTGGGGAGCTCAAGTTCATTGAGGGAATGCCAACATGTACTGTGACATACTGAAGCACAGCATGTCCCCCCCCCCCTTCAGAGATTGGGCTGCAGGGCAGTATTCCAATATGATAAACTACTCCAAACACACCTCCAAGGCGACCACTGCCTTGTTAAAGAAGATGAGGTTAAAGGTGGTGGACTGACCAAGCATGTCTCCAGAGCTAAACCTTATTGAGCACTGTGGGGCATCCTCAAACGGAAAGTAGAGGAGCGCAAGGTCTCTAACATCCACCAGCTCCATGTCGTCATCATAGAGGAGTGGAAGAGGACTCCAGTGAAAACCTGTGAAGCTCTGGTGAACTCCATGCCCAAGAGGGTTACGGCAGTGCTGGAAAATAATGGTGGCCACACAAACTATTGACACTTTGAGTTCAATTTGGACATTTCCACTTTTGTTGCCAGCGGTTTAGACATTAATGGCTGTGTGTTGAATTGCTTTAACCACTTAAGAACTGGAAGGATTTACCCCCTTCATGACCTGGCCATTTTTTGCGATACTGTACTGTGTCGCTTTAACTGACAATTGCACGGTCATGGGACACTGTACCCAAACAAAATTGATGTCCCTTAGATAGAGCTTTCTTTTGGTGGTGTTTGATCACCTCTGTGTTTTTTAATTTTTGCACTTTAAACAAAAAAAGACCTACAATTTTGAAAAAAACACAAGTATTTTTACCTTTTGCTATAATAAATATCCCCAATTTTTTTTAAAAAAAACAACAAATTTCTTCATCAGTTTAGGCCAATATATATATTCTTCTACATATTTTTGGAAAAAAATTCGAAATAAGCATATATTGATTGGTTTGCGCAAAAGTTATAGTGTCTACAAAATAGGGAATAGATTTATGGCATTCTTATTACTAGTAATACTAGCAATGGCGGTGATCTGCGATTTTTAGCGGGACTGCGACATTGCGGTGGACAGATCGAACACTTTTTTGGGACCACTGACATTTACACAGCGATCACAGCTAAAAATAGCCACTGATTACTGTATAAATATCACTGTCAGGGAAAGGGTTAATACTAAGGGGCAATCAAGGGGTTAAATGATATGTTCCCTCATGTGTGTTATAACTGAGGGGGGGATGGGACTGACTGGGGGAGGAGACCGATCGCTGTTCCTAATTACTAAGAACAGACGATCACTCTCTACTCCCCAGACTGTTTATATTTACTGTTCTGTCTCTGTCAGGAGTGGCCGCGGGTGCCTGGCGGACATCGTGGCCACTGGCACGCGCACTGACTCCTACATGACGCGGCGGAAGTGAGCGTGCACCCCCTATACCCCTTAAAGCGCCCGCCTTACATCTATGGCGATTCGTGCAGGGGAGCCAACCTGCTGTCGTTCGGGTGGCACAGTGGTGTAGTGGGTAGCACTCTCGCCTAGCAGTAAAAAGGGTCGCTGGTTCGAATTCCAACCAGGACACTACCTGCCTGGAGTTTGCATGTTCTTCCTGTGCCTGCCTGGGTTTCCTCCGGGTACTCTGGTTTCCTCCCACACTCTAAAGACATGCTGGTAGGTAAATTGGCATCTGTCAAAAAAAAAAGAAAAAATTTGGCCCTAGTAAACGAATATGAGTTGGGGACCTTGGATTGTGGGCTCCTTAAGGGTAGGGACCGATGTGTGTGTGGAGCGCTGCATAAAATTGACAGCCCTATATGGGTACTCTAAATAAATAATAATAATAATAGATAAGCATCTTAATGTCAATGTATAGGGATGGGGACAATTGTAGACAGGCGCACACACACACACACACTCAGGTTGAACTGGATGGACTGGTGTCTTTATTCAACCTTACTAACTATAACTATGTATAACGGCAGCGGCTGGTCGGCAAGTAGTTAAGAGGACAGCACATTTACACTTTTATACAAGCTGTACACTCACTACTTTACATTGTAGCAAAGTGTCATTTCTTCAGTGTTGTCACATGAAAAGATATAATAAAATATTAACAAAAATGTGAGGGGTGTACTCACTTTTTTGAGATACTGTATATATAGTGACAGTGCTAGGCCCTGCCACGGTATGATTATAGAGAAATGACACACAGGATATGCATTAAGGCAGAATGTGAAGTTCCAGAATATTGTTTCTGAATGGAGAAGACCAGCTTTTTTGTTTTCTCCAGGTTTGGTAGTTCCAGATCAGAGTCTGGATCTTGGAGACTTTGAAGTGATTTGAGTGGGAAGAAGTCTCCAATGCTGTGTCCAGGTCTTCCTGGAGGCCTGCTGGTTGTGTGAGTATGTATAATAAATTCAGGTGCCCTACTAGTGTCTCAATGGTTAAAGTTGATCTTTAACCCAAAACTTCTAATTATTTACTTAAGTGACAAAAAATAATAAACATGAGTGAAATCCCAAAAAGAGAAATAAATAACAAAAATTTGTTGAAACAGTGTATGAAAAACAAATACAAATTGTATCAAAAATAATAAGGTTTCAATAAAAAATAGTCCTTCTTTCTATTAGTCGGATAGCTGATCCTTTTAGTGTCTGAACTTGCTGACAAGGTGAAATATAAAAATGCTGATAAAGCTGTAACACAATATTCCATTGGAATATCGGCTGGATATACATACCATACAGATCTGCATCCAGGTCGTCTATCTTTGAGGGACATCCATATTCTTCTACCATCAGGATCACATAGGGGCAAAGTTTAGGATACGGCATTCCAGTGTTTAAAGGGAACGCAGGGCGGATTCCTAATCGCAGATGAAATCAGCTATCTGAGCCCTTAATCGGCAAAACCCTGGAGACACCTGAGATTACACAGAGGCATCAGTCGAGGTGAGATCATCCCGGTGCTCGGTAAAAAGCCAAGGCGGACCCGAAGCCGATAAGCAGCTGTTCCTGCCCAAGATCTGGCACCTGTGAGGCTCTAAAGACCCCCGTAATAGGGGTCCATCTTATCTGGAAAGCAGCCCCCCCTTGTGTTACCGCTTTGTCAGCATTTTTATATTTCACCTTGTCAGCAAGTTCAGACACTAAAAGGATCAGCTACCTGACTAATAGAAAGAAGGACTATTTTTATTGAAACCTTATTATTTTTGATACAATTTGTTTTTGATACACTGTTTCAATAAATTTTTGTTATTTATTTCTCTTTTTGGGATTTCACTCATGTTTATTATTTTTTGTCACCTAAGTAAATAATTAGAAGTTTTGGGTTGAAGATCAACTTTAACCATTGAGACACTAGTAGTGCACCTGAATTTATTATACATGGCATAGAACTAGATATTCAAGTTCATTTTTTGGTTGCAGCACTTTATGTCCATAGTTGTTTGTTCACATTTATTGAGTTTAATATCACTGTAGGTGAATGGGGACAGCGCAGATTGTGCTGGGTTGTGTGAGTATGCAGGTGTGCATGCTCATTATAAGCCAAGTCTAAGCACAGCTCAGAGTTCCCATTTTGGAAACAGAGTCCTGTCAGGAGAAGGCTGTGTGTGTTCCTGCCAGGAGACTTCCTCATGTTGGGGGGATTCCTTGCCCAGAGGACTAGGAAAGTCGGGACAGCTGCACAAGTCTGTGGAGATGGGGAAAGCTGAAGCGGTTAGCGAGTCCAGGGGGCTGGAGGAAGTCTATAATTCTCTAGAGGAGTGACAGAGCCAGGGGTACTAGGAGAACTATCTACAGGCCAGGAGTGTACCAATGCAGTGTGGTTCAGTAACTGAGGTGCTGCTTACTCACAGATAGACCACAGCACAGCAGGCTACACATGGAGCTCTGATGGGTTGCATGTTGGGATTCACTGATATACAGTAGATGGTAAAGCAGCCTACAGCCACAGCAAAAAGCCCATCTCCTGCTCCCTGCTAAGTAGAGGGCTCCAACACGGACTCACAGAGAGTGTGTTGGCCCGGAACAGAGATGACAGCTATTTACACAAAGTACAGCAGTCTAGCTCTGCTGTACGACAGACTTTTTACTATGGCTGTGGGCTGCTTTACCATATACATACACTTAAGAATCTGCTCTCTTGGAATTATAAATGTACAAGGAAGCTATCCTCACATTTTCATAGGATTTATTTAGGAGGAGATCTTTTAAAGATTTTACAATAAACAGAATGTTTTTAATAAAAACCAAAACCAATATTTGCCTGTATGCCAGCAGCTCAAACTGTCAGTGACAGGGATGGAAAGACAAAAAAAGGTTATTTCCAACAGAGAGGAAAGGGTTCACCAACCCATACATGCAAAAGATGATGATGATGATGATGAGGTGAACTGCAATGTACAGCACCTAATTTAGCCAGTTTTAAATACTTTATGAAAAGCAGAATCCTTCAGAACTGAACAAATACTCCTAAAAAATAAACGGATTTATATAAACAATAATGATTAATACCATACTCAACACATTCTAGAGTGCTATATATAGTCTACACAGGGCAAAAGCTACAGTATACAGATATCCCATTAAAATAAACTGCTCACTCTAGCCCAAACTTCAATACAAAATAAAGCAGTATTTTTGCAACATACTGTAAGTATATCAAAATTTGAAAATATGAATTGAGAGGATCAGATAATATGATGTAACTCCAAAAATATGCTGTTAAGTTAGCAGACTTCTGTCTAAATTGGCCCTAGTATGTATATGCATGCGAGAAAGGGGCCTTCGATTTTATGTTACTTGAGGGCAAGGACCAATGTGAATGTACAATATTTGAAGTGATGCGTAAACTGCCAGTGCTGTATAAATATTTGTAATAATAGGTTGTCGAAGAATCTTTATAATTATACCCACCCGCTGAGCATTTCATTTTTGTGGCTAGAATCCATGATATATAAATTTGCACATAGACTCGATGCCCATAACGTCTAGCAAACAAATGCTTTTTTGTCTTTGTTCTTACTACTAGGTGCTTACTATTTAACAACAATGTTTGGTAACTCACACAACTAATGTCCAACACTCATTCCTCTTACCTTCAGGGTTCAGTTCTAAAGTCACAGGCAGCAAATAAAGAGAAAAATAAATCAAGAAATAGTAAGAAATGTTTCATAAAAGTACAGCTGTGTAAACTTTTGGGCACTTTTGCTGGAAAATTGCATATTCTGTTGGAAGATTGTTAATCCAATAAAGATCAGCAACTTAATGGAAATTTAATAAGCAACAGCACAATGAGGTAAATAGGTTATGAACAATTTTCGCCTTCCTCTTACAAAATAATCTGTAGTATATTTCCAAAATTTGTGGCCCTCTAGCCACAGAGAACTGCACCAAATCATGATCCCATAGCATATTTATTGACATGTGGACGCGAGCCTGTTAAATGGTTACATAGTGTTATTAGAAGCATACACTTCTGTTACATACCCATATGATCATGTAACAGTACTGGAAGCACATTTCCATATTATTATATTATTACATTTTCAAGAGTAACTTTGATATGTATCTGCTGATCAACCCTTTGGCTCTGGTTTGAACTTTGACCTCACATCACATTTCAAATGTGATTTTGAAGGAACAAAATGTAAAAATATGGAATTATTTAATATCTATCTATCTATATATATATATATATATATATATATATATATATATATTTATATATATATATATATATAGACAAAATTAGTTTTTTGAGTGATTGGATTTTTTTCTAATCTCCATAATTATAAACTATAACTTTTTTAATCTCCATCTCACATCTGAGGGGAGACATAAAGACCATCAGTCCAAAACAAAAGTGCTACAGTTTATAGCAGTGGTTTCCAAACTGTGGCCCTTTGCTTGCCCTTATGCAGCCTTTGGGGCACTGTTCCTCTCGCATCATTTCCTCCTACTGACACCAATGATGAAGCACCATTCTTACACCAAGGCTGAGGCCCTATTCCTCCCACTGACATCAAAGATGGAGCCTATTCTTCCACTGACACCAGTTACAGGTCACTATTCCTCCCACTTACACCAATGACGGGTCCCTATTTCTCCCACTGACAACAATGACGGGGCACTAATCATCTCACTGACACCAATGATGGGTCACTATTCCTCCCATTGACACCAACAATGGGGCACTGTTCTTCTCACTGATACCAACAATGGCATACTATTCCTTCCACTGATACCAATGATGGGGCACTATTCTTCTTCCTACTGACCACAGATGCTGTTTCATTTTTTAATCGCACCAAGAATGAGGCATTTTCTACTCCCACTGGCCACAATCCAGCCCTCCTAAAGTCTGAAGGACAGTAAACTGGCCCTTTGTTTAAAAAGTTTGGAGACCCCTGGTTTATACCTTATAGATCTTGCTGCTTATTTAGAAATGCCCATAAACACAACTAGTGAAAGTCTGAAAACAAACGTTTACAGCAAATATATCGCTTATATTTGGTTACAGTGTCTTAGCAAGGAGTTCTTAGAGAAATAAGTAATGTAAACTTAAACTTAATTTTGCTGACAAAAATCAAGCTCTGCACATTATTCACAGGTCATAGAATGGTTGTCACAAACTAAAACTAAACTTTTAAGGCAAAATTTGAAAAAAGGATCACTGTGTGGAATAAAACTGGCTGCACAACTAAACACTACCGTACATCGGCTTCTGGATGAAAAAGGCCAAGAACACCTTGTGTTCATAAAAAAGTAATAACACATTTCATTTTATAAGTCTTCCAGAAGTACAAACATATTACATTGCCAGTATACAATGATTTTGCAGTTTGGCACGTAAGTTTCTAATACAAGCTTTTAGTAAAAGCACATCGTATGGCTGAAGTCAACAGATATTGAAAACCCTATTCAAGAAACTAGTTAATGTCAAACAGTTGTGATCATAAAAGCAGAACATGAAAACTGGATGAAAGATGTAAAAATTATTACACAGAGTCAGTGTATTCAATTTCAATTGGTCAGCGAACAGCTTTATTTTATTAAACCAAGGGTTTGCTCCAAAATAAGGTACTTAAGTTTCTTGTAGATTCACCTACCAGTTTTTTCTGCTCACTGGGAGCTCCAGTGGCAATATCTATGCATTAGTTAGTAGGTCTATCTGCTTACTACTGCTATTGCAAAGAGGATCTGGAGCAGGCGGAAACTCCAAAGCACAAAGCTCTTTAACCTGAGTTTCACATAGGCAAGCAAATAGCTGGGTGGCTCAATGAACGAATTCCTGCCAAAACTATAGTAAACAAATTGTGTCTGAGGTGCAGTTTTCAGATTCAGCCACACATTTACTGGGAGACCATATTAAAACCCATTCTCTATCCCTACTCAATAGCAAGCAGAAGTGTGTCATACCTGATTTCTTTAAATATCTTGGTATAAAAAAAAAAACTCAATGTTAAAGTACATAATTTGCCCCACTGAACTGTTACAATTAACCCCACAGCTCACGCTGACATTAGGCACTGCCAGGTGCTAGCTGGTACCAGTTATTTAAATACCTTCAGGCTGCCCATACTTTGGCAGCTTGTAGCAGAAAATGAGGGCAATGGACCCCAGAGTCCCAGTAGAATATCAGAGCAAAGTCTCCAGAGCACCCCACAAAGCAATGCAAGGCATAACAACCTGCCAAAAGCACAAGCATAGCAGTGTGGGATGCATTTGATGTTCTCCTTAAGCACCGATAGCTCTAAATCCAGGAAGCTATGTACTGCAGACATCCAGGGCTTCAGGGACTCAGGGGTTGCATTTCAGATATCAGATCAAAAATACCTCGTAATGACTGGCACCGGTGTCTAATAATTATCCGTGTATATGTTAAGCTGCGTACACACGAGTGGAATGTCCGACAGAAAAAGTCTGACGGAAGCTTTTCATTGTCTATTCCGATCATGTGTATGCCTCATCGGACTTTTTTTTCGAAAATTCTGACGGACCTAGAAACAGAACATGTTCTAAATATTTCCAACGGAACCAATTCCTATCGGGAAAAAACGCTCACCTGTATGCTGTTCCTACAGACCAAAAACGACGCATGCTCTGAAGCAAGTATGAGACGGAAGCTATTGGCTACTGGCTATTGAACTTCCTTTTTCTAGTCCCGTAGTACGTGTTGTATATCACCACATTCTGGACGGTCGGACTTTGGTGTGACCGTGTGTATGCAAGACCGCTTGAGCGGAATTTTGTCGGAATTCCGTCGGAGAAACCTTCGGAGTTTATTCCGATGGCAAAACCGGTTGTGTGTACACGCCATTAGAGCTGGCATTTCAACAAAGGCATGCTCTGAGAGAAATACAGAGGCTTCCACTGCCAACCCCAAGCCAAAAATTTCTGTTTGCCTGGCTGTCAGTAACTGCACGAAGATCAGCAAAAGTGAAATCCGATCTCCCAATCTATTTCCTTCTGGCTATGGAACCACTGATTCAGCATCACAGCCAGACAGCTGGCATTTTCATAAGCAGAAGTTAGCAACAGCAGTCTTCATACTTCCTCGGTTAACGCTTTCTTTAACAACTGGCTTAAAAGTTACAGATCTAAATAAACATTGAAGTGTTTTTAAATCATCCCATGCAGTGCTTAAACTCTAAAGAATGCTGAAAATACAAATACAGCTGCTTATTGCATTTATCATTTCTAATATTTATTAAAGGCGATTTAACTTGTAGACTCAGGGGAAGCATTTGTAAGACATTTAGCATAACGAAAAAAGAAAATTGGATGCCAAAACAAGATGCTTGTTGTGCATTCACCCACCACAGGTCTCATCAGTCTGATAAACTGCTGTGTTCAATTTGAAACTGTACTCATAATTCTTCATAGAATGATGCTGAAAGCAATAACTCTATTTCTCTTGGAGAAGGGGAGGGATTGTTAGTTTTGTTGGAAGGTGGTGAAAAAACAAAGCCAAGAATCTCCACACAAAGCTTCTTATGCTTATTTTGGCAGGCAAAGCAGAAGATGTATCTGGGACTATAAAATCAGAAAGTGGTTTAATGCACCTGATCATTTGCACAAATTTCAGTCTATTCTCAGAACTAGATACTAAAACTCCTAAGGTGTGTCTATAAAATAATAATAATATTTATTATAATAATTATATTAATAATAAATGATAAATATTTTCAAGGGATAAAGCATACTAGAGCCAAGATTGGATTTTGACTTCCTGCTCAACTAGGTCAATTACATTGTGCCACGCTCTTCCTACCCTGGATGGATGACAATATCAGGTGTTTTTGCTACACAAGGCACACTGAGTTTGCCAACTGTATGACAACGGGTAGTATGTGCTGGAAAGGAGTGCAAAAGGTATGACAGAGGAAATTGTGTGCAGAAGAGGGGTGCAGAGGATATGATGGCAGGCAGTATGTGCAGAAGAGGAGTAAGATGAATTTATCAGCAGGCAGTATATGTTGAGGTATGTACAGGAGAGGAGTATGGATGATATGATGGTAGGCAGTATGTACAGGAGAGGAGTATAGGGAATTTGATTACAGGCAGTATGTACACAAAAGGAGTTCACAAACTTAATTCCTTAAAACGACTCTGGTCGCAAACGGAATTGGTTGTGAACCGAAGCAAATTTTCCCATAGGGTTCAATGTAAATCAGGTTAATCCGTTATGAACTTTTTTTTTTGTTTATATATACAATAAAATTATGAAATGTATGTAAAAAAAAAAAGATTTTAAACATATATTACATATGGTCTTTTACATTAAGCTGACCTCTTTCATGTGTACATCTAAAAAGAAAAAAAGAAAACTATAGCTCCTCTTTAATACTTGTTTGAAACAATCCCAAACCCCAATTTAAATGACTAATCTAGGGGCCAGAAAACAGCACTGTGCATCCAGGAAAAGATCATCTGAGGGCATGATAACGTTGTAGAATTCAACTGAACTGTTTTTCCATGATTCCCAATCAAGTGAGCCCACCCTCATAGTAGTCAGGGGGCAGAAACCCCTATCTGAGTGGACAGGTTCTCCTAAGACTCTCATCTTGCAATGCTCTTCTCAATATGAACGTATCAAAGCAGGGAAGATGGCCACGGTTCATGTTCGTGAACCAAAGCAAATGTTTGTGAGCTCTTCTGTTTGTGAACCGAGTTGTTCATGAACAGAAGCATTCGTGAACCGAGGTATCACTGTTTAGAGGATATGATGGCAGGCAGTATGTACAGCTATGTACAAAAGAGGAGTATGCCAGCAGGCAGCATGTTCAGGTATGTACAGGAGGGGAGTATGGAGGATATGTGCAGTGCAGTAAATCTGACAGCCGACAGTATGTACACCAGAAGAATACAAAGGGTAAGATGGCGTGCAGCATGCACAGGAGAGGAGTGCAGAGGGTATAATAAAGGGCAGTGTGTGTAAATGATTAGCACAGAGGGCATGACCACAAGAGGAGTGCAGATGGGAATTCTGGTGGACAGTATGTGCAGATAAGGGCTAATCACATTCAACAAAACTCTCCCTTATCAAAAAATTTTAAGAATTTTGCCTACTGCCAACCTGAGATAATGGAGTGGATTAAAAAAAAAGGCAAATAGGATGTTCACTATGCAGGGGAATTTGCACTTTCCAAAGGGATTTTCTCTTAGTAAACGTGGTGAAAAAAATCAATTTGTAAAGAATACCCAATCACATGCAGGGTAAACAAACTGTATTTTTGCTTGCACATGAGTAGATGATTAACCACTTCCCTCCCGGCCCATAGCAGATGTCGGCCGGGCGGTGGTTCAGTTATCCTGACTGGGCATCATATGACGTCCAGCAGGATAACATGCCGCCACGCGCCCCCGGGGGCGCGCATCGCGGCGATCGGTGGATCGGTGTGTCAGTCTCCGGGGGAGGCTCTTTACCACGTGATCAGCCGTGTCCAATCACGGCTGATCATGATGTCAATAGGAAGAGCCATTGATCGGCTTTTCCTCACTCGCATCTGACAGATGCGAGTAGAGGAGAGCCGATCGGTGGCTCTCCTGGCAGGGGGGGTCTGCAGTGATTGTTTATGAGCGCAGCCCCCCTCAGATCACCACACTGGACCACCAGGGATTGCCACTAGGCCCACCAGGGAAGGGGGCAACATGTGGATGGCCAGGTATGTACCCCATGGCCATCCACATGTGCCCAATGTGCCCAGTCAGTGCCCAATCTGTGCCAATCAGTGCCCACAAATGGCCACTGATTGGCACCATTATATAGCACTGATGCCCAGCAATGCCACCCTTAGGGGCATCAGTGCCATCAATCAGTGTCATCAGTGCCACCCATCAGTGTCATCAGTGCCACCCATCAGTGTCCATCAGTGCCACCTGTCAGTGCCCATCTGTGCCCATCAGTGCCCGCCCACCTATCAGTGCCCATCAGTGCCACCAATAAGTACCCATCAGTGCCACCCATAAGTGCCCATCAATGCCACCTACAAATGCCCATCAGTGCCGCCTATGAGTGCCCATCAGTGCCACCTATGAGTGCCTATCAGTGCCGCATACCAGTGCCACCTATCAGTGCCACCTACCAGTGCCCATCAGTGCCGCCTATCAGTGCTCATCATCAGTGCCTGTCAGTGCCACCTCATCGGTGCCACCTCATCGGTGCCCATCAGTGCCGCCGTATCAGTGCTCGTCAGTGCAGCCATATCAGTGCCCGTCATTGAAGAAGAAAACATACTTATTTCCAAAAATTTTTAACAGAAACAAAGAAAAACTTGTTTTTTTTTTCAAAATTTTCGGTCTTTTTTTATTTGTTGCGCAAAAATTAAAAACCGCAGAGGTGATCAAATATGACCAAATTAAAGCTCTATTTGTGGGAACAAAATGATAAAAAAAATTGTTTGTGTACAGTGTTGTATGACAACGCAATTGTCATTCAAATTGCGACAGCGCTGAAAGCTGAAAATTGGCCTGGGCGGGAAGGTGTCTAAGTGCCTGGTATTGAAGTGGTTAAACTCAACAAAGTTTCAATTCATTAACTAAGCTAAGGGTAAATTCTGTTGCAAATTGCAAGTTTCTTTGAACAAGCTATTTGCCTTTCGTAAATCGACCCCAATGTGTTAACTTTTTTTTTTAGTATAAAATGTTAGTCTGGTAGTAATTCGTTAGATAAATACACCACTCATCTTCAGACATATTCAGACTCATATCAATTAGCATGCCCAGTCACATAATAATGATGTCAATTTCCACAGCGACTAGCCTTCCTTCCCTAAGCAAAAAGCTCCAGGAATATAGTGGTAACCAGAGCCAGAACAGTGCTGCAGAGTGTTTGCATATGTAAGTGTACGAGGGAGATGGGTGGGGTCAAAGTCAGAAACACACTGTACAATTGCCAGTGTTTCTGTGTTGTAAATTTTGGCTAAAGGCAGCTGTAGATGGAAGCCTAAGAGCCCCTCTTTTGAGCTGTAATCATACTTGGAGAAGGCCACTACTACTACTACTACTACTACTACTACTACTGCTTATACCGTACACTAAACCCTACAACCAGCAGTCCCACTGTGTTCATAGGCACGTGCATGTTTTTTTTTCTAAGCATAATGCAAAGCATCTCAACAGAATTATAACTTTTTGGGAACTGTTCACTGCACTTTACAAAACAATAAAGTGAAGGCAGATGCAGTTGGGACTCAGACAACCTTTCAAATTGTGGTCCACACAAAGTCTAAGAAAAAATACATTGGAATGAAGTGATGGTTTTGTTTTTGCATGACTGGTCTGCTAAACAAGAGTTCTAAAATCAACTTATTTTCCACTTAATCAACAATTTGGACAATCTCTAGGCTTCTTACCTTTGTTTGCTGCCTTTTTATTCTTAATTTATATAAATGTTAAACAATAAATATGTTGGTTCAGCTTTAGGTACTTGCCTGTTGGTGTACTGTATGATGCCACAGCACTTCCTTCAAGGTCTGCTGGTAGACATTTACCCTTCAGGAAGACCGAAATGCTTGCTGTTTTAGGTATGCCTTGGTCTGTAGTAAAAAATGATTATTGGAAGAGAAATATGTGCAACTATGCCCACAAAAGGTTGGCAAACTAAATATAATTGCAAAATCACACAAATATGAAATCACAAGAGTAGTAAGACAGTACAAATCATGCTAGCACCAATGAGAGATATTACAAATGAGTGACATTACTCAAGTATGACTACAGAACAATGACATCCATAAGACAGACAGACAACACATAAGAATATTATTACACAAAACATCCAAAGAAATCACAAAAAAGTGACACTGCACTAGTGTGCCTCATTGGTTTCTATATCATCTCTTTCTGTCTCTGGTGCTTCGTGGAAAACTGTTTTCCTCTTTTATTTTCCACTCCTCCCCACCATCTTTATTCAAATTTTCACACAAGAACATTGCAGTAGGCAGACTTTCTGTCTGATGACACTAAGCCTCCCACAAGACCTAATGACTGTCATAGGCAGGCTTTCCTCACTACAAGAGGTGTCAATTAGAGCTGCTGCATCATGAGTAGCGCACTCAACTTGCACAGAGCCAACTTCATCTGGCTGGGAAAGGGTTAACTGTAAAGCATGTCCCCAGGGCCACCAATAGGGGGGTACAGCCAGCCCTTCTGTCCTGGGCCTCACCTCACCTTTTGAAGTGGTGGCCAGTGGTATTTTTTTTGGGGGGGGGAAACAGTGCACAGCCAAGCCACCCCCCTCCCCTCGGGTGTCTATTAGAGCCTGCCCCCCCTTGTAATCCATGCGTCCGGCGCCCTGCATGTAGATTAGGGGCCGGAAGCATGGATGGGGGGGCGGCGCCCGTGTGCCCCTTATGGACGGGCCGCCACTGACCTTGTCATCTAAACAGATGTCTGCAATGACATTCAATACCTGTTCACACCATGGTGTTGCAGCAATGCATGTTACATGTGCTGGTTTATTGTGACTAACACCCCAGTGCACCATGCAATGAATGTGCATTGCACTGCCAAATAATAGTGTGTGCCATATTTTTTTTTGCAAGCGCATCGAAATTTGACTGGTTCAGAATGAACTGGCCGAATTTCGATCCATCTATGGCCGTTCCTGTTCTCGACTCCTCTCAACAGGACTGTTGGAAAGTTTTGAGCGATAAGAACATGCAGCCAACTGGCTTCGGCGCTGATCAGTGTAGTCTGACAGCGGAGGGGTCCCACTGTCAGAATACAATAGCACAGTGGGGAGGATTCCTTCAAACTCCATTGTGGGGATGGGGGAATCTGATCATTTTTTTTTTTTATTGATCAGTTAGCTGATCAGAAAAAAAAAGATCCATCTATGGTCAGCTTTAGAGCTGTATCTCCCTACATTATGTGCATCATTAGAAACACACAGGATGGCAAGACACTCCCTTGCTCTTCTCTCCTCCAAGCTATCAGTCTGACTGAAGACTGCACTATCGACTGTTAACTCTTTGCTGTGAAAACTGGAAATTCAGAACTGACAGCAGGAACCTGCAGCACATGTACATGAGTTTTGATTATGAATGCCACTATTCACAATCAAATGCAGTTCTACTCTAGTATACTGTATGCTTCTGAGCACAAAATGCTGCAGATGCTGCATCTGACCTGCTTTCTCTGCTATGAAAAGAGATCTTAATAGGAGATGCTGTGTGCAACCACACACAAAGCAGAGTAGGCCAAGGGAAGGGGCGAGTAAGAGAAAGCGGAAGGGGGAGGTAAAGGGCCCAGGTTTAGTTCTTCTGATTCATGTAATACTGAGAAAAAGTGAATACAGCATTATAAGCTACAGCTTAAAATGGAATATGAAACAAGTTTGTTTACTCACCAATAGAATTGAATATGAACTGGTCCTGAGTAGTTGCTAGAAATGCTGGGACTGTAATGGAGAGTATCGTCTTCTGCACCTGCCGTTTTGTTCGTATGCAGAACTATTCAGAAATCAAGAACCCAAAAGTACAACATTTTAGTTGTTTGTTTAAAAAACATATTCAGAAATGTTAAAACAAGGTAATTATCTGTACCCTAGAAATAAAAACATATAAAACATTTTCAAAGTTTTTTCATCTATGTTTATACATTTTTTTTTTTTTATTTATATCTGTATTCATTTCAGAAAAACTTGAGAAATAAAGTTCTCAAAAAAACATTAAGAATTTGTTAACATTACCTTGTTAGACTTGTTAATTTTCTAGAGAATAAAAAGTTAAACCTATTTAGACACTAGAAGGGAAAATATTTTCTCCACTGTTTATGAAAAGGTCCATAAGCCTACAGTTGGGGGGCTACTTAAAGGTATTTCTTGAAGCCCATATTTATTTGCATATGATTACTGCTTTCTTGAAGACAATTCGGCTTAATTTTATTTGTGTGTTTGAATACATGGGCAGTTGTCTGCACACATGTTGGAAAGTGTCTTCATTTCCTGTCCAAGAAATAGGACAACAAAGACAAAAAAGTTACGGGAAATCTCTCCAGCTGGCACCCAGACTGCAAGTAAAACCCAATAAATATTCAAATCCTTTCTCTAAAGTTTGCATTTACACGTAAACAATAAAGAAATGATTCTTTTGTTTCTTGTTGGAGTGATACGGCTTAACTATCTTCACTGAACTGTGTTGCAGTAGATATTTAAAACATATAACAAATCTTTAAAAGAGACAGTAAACAATATCCGATAAGCCCCCTGCTCGCACACCCCCACAACCACATCCCAGGGTTGTGGGGAAGAGGCCCTTGTCCCCATCAACATGGGGAAAAGGTGCTGTGGGGTGGGGGGGCTAAGCCCCCCCGCCCCACAGCACCCCCCTATGTTGAAGGCATGTGGCCTGGTATGGTTCGGGGGGGGGGGGGGGTCGCTCGTCCCTCCCCTTTCCTGGCATGCCAAGCTGCATGCTCGGATAACAGTCTGCTATGGATTTGGGGGGTTTCTTTAAAAATGTTCTCAAAAGCAAAACCCGTTGCAGGACAAATTCGGATCGACAGCTGCATGACTTTCAAATCGTACCAGTGTGAACTGGGCCTTAGTCCCTTATCCAGCTGGAGCAAGAGAAAGTGGCTACATTCCTACATACAGTGGGACCACAAGGTTTGGAGGGGGCTGAGAGCAAAAAAGGTATCTTTGAGTTACGAATACATACTTGAATATGCCGTAACTTTCATTTTTAAAACAGAGTTTAGAGTCACTTTGAGTGCAATTTAGTAAAAAAACAAAAAACCAATGGGTTGATTTACTAAAACCAAAGAGTGCAAAATATGGTGCAGCTCTGCAAAGAAACCAATCAGCTTCCAGTTTTTTGTCAAAGCTTAACTAAACAAGTTGAAGTTGGAAGCTGATTTGCGACCATGCACAGCTGCACCAGATTTTGCACTCAAGTTTTATTAAATCAACCCCAATGTCTAAAACAAAACGTAATCCTTCTATGAAATTACCTTTCCTTATTTTGTAAATTACAAGGCAATATATATTTACAGAGCACATTTAAGTCTTTCAGCATTTATCAGTGGTAAACCTTTGGCAGGACATTTTGGCTTACTAGCCCCAGTGACAGTCTGTAAAGAAGAAAAAGTAAGGGAACCATATTTTATTTCCCAAGAATGTGCAGGCATTAGTCAAGGTGCACAGCAACACGATTTACGCAGAGTTTTAAATTGGTGATTACAGCTAGATTCCAGAATAAATCAAATACTAGACCAGGATACACGTGAATTTAAGATTTCTGTTAACTGGCTATCACTGTAATCTGTCTGCATATACAGCTCCTTCTTCACACACAACTATGTAGTGGAAAATAAACACTTTTTGCAATCCCTGATGTTACAAAATGCCTCCATTCATGAACAGTCACCTCATATACCCTTTTTCTTTACTGAACATTATAAACTGCAGAATTTCAGATAAAAAAAGAAAAAATATATACATAATGTTCTGGGCGTTTTGAGTAATTTGTATAGTCGTGAATGCAGATTTTAACCAAAGGTACAAAAGTTACGTATTTTTTTTTTTATTTCTTTATTTAAAGGTTCCTCCAAAAGTATACAGTTAATACAGTTGTCATCACACCACCAGGGCTGAAATGGATAACATTGTTAACACATACAGTGCCTTGAAAAAGTATTTATACTCTTTGAAATTTTCCACATTTTGTCATGGTACAACCAAAAACGTAAATGTATTTTATTGGAATTTTATGTGACAGACCAACACAAAGTGACACATAATTGTGAAGTGGAAGAAAAATGATAAATGATTTTCAATTTTTTTTTACAAATAAATATCTGAAAAGTGTGGCGTGCATTTGTATTCAGCCCACTTTACACCGATACCCCTAACTAAAATCTAGTAGAACCAATTACCTTCAGAAGTCACCTAATTAGTAAATAGAGTCCACCTGTGTGTAATTTAATCCCAGTATAAATACAGCTGTTCTGTGAAGCCCTCAGAGGTTTGTTAGAGAACCTTAGAGAACAAAAAGCATCATGAGGGCCAAGGAACACACCAGACAGGTCAGGGATAAAATTGTGGAGAAGTTTGAAGGAGGATTAGGTTATAAAAAGTATCCCAAATGTAGATTATCTCAAAGAGCACTAATCAATCCATCATCTGAAAATGGAAAGAGTATGGCACAACTGCAAACCTACCAAGACATGGCCGTCCACCTAAACTGACAGGCCGGGCAAGGAGAGCATTAATCAGAGATACAGCCAAGAGGCCATGATAACTCTGGAGGAGCTGCAGAGATCTACAGCTCAGGTGGGAGAATCTGTCCACAGGACAACTATTAGTTATGCACTCCACAAATCTGGCCTTTATGGAAGAGTGGCAAGAAAGAAAACCATTGTTGAAAGAAAGCCACAAGAAGTCCCGTTTGCAGTTTGCGAGAAGCCATGTGGAGGACACAGCAAACATGTGGAAGAAGGTACTCTGGTCAGATGAGACCAAAATGTGTGGTGGAAAACTAACACTGTACGTCACCCTGAAAACACCATCCCCACCGTGAAAAATGGTGGTGGCATTTATCATGTTGTGGGGATGCTTTCCTTCAGAAGGGTCAGAGTTGATGGGAAGATGGATGGAGCCAAATACAAGGCAATCATAGAAGAAAACCTGTTAGAATCGGCAAAAGAAGTTCACTTTCCAGCAGGTCAACGACCCTAAATATATAGCCAGAACTACACCACACCTTTCAGATATTTATTTGTAATAAATTTTGAAAACCATTTATCATTTTTCTTCCACTTCACAATTATGTGCCACTTCGTGTTGGTCTATCACATAAAATCCTAATAAAATACATTTACATTTTTAGTTGTAACAGGACACTGGTTGTAACATGGCAAAATGTGGAAAATTTCAAGGGGTGTATGGTATAATAAAGGGAAAAGTAGCAGAGTTCCACTGTCATTTTGACAGCTGGTTTGAGGCATTCTGTGTATCAGGAGTGATATCAGTGTTCCCGATACACACAGCAGGGCCAACTTGCATACGGACAGGGGCACCTAGCTAATTATACCAATAGAGCTGCTTTACCAATGTAATCCGAAGATCTGCATGGCTGGGTTTTCAGTCTGACAGCCTGTCCTAAACACAGCCTGTGACACAGTGGCACAAGAGGCTCCTGTCTCAGTTGTGCCCCCTTCACTCACCCCCCCAAAGTACCGAAGACAGGAGCCTCCGCTTCCCCTCCCTCGTCCTGCACAAAAGGATGCTCATTTAAGAACAATGGATGTTCACATGAAAAGGTATGCCTTAATGCATTCACAGCACAAGCAAACATTAGATCAACTGGAAAATGATTAAATATTTTTTTTTATACCTTTACTATTTGCTAGTTTATTTATATTGGGCATCTGTTTTTTGTTGTTCTTAATGCCTTAACAACGTATTACACATAATTACGTACTCCATAAAAAATACCTGCCAATCCTCATACCTGCAATGGTGGCGCATTTTTTTTATCTTGCACTTTTTTATTGTTTACCAATGTCATTGTTACCAGATATGGTTAAAAAAAAAAGGTTTTTTTTTAGTAATCAGGTTGCTTTGCTCATTGCATAAATTGTGAAAAAGCTGAAATTATTACAGCAATGGAGTATACAAATATAAAAAATGTGTTGTATAATACCATTTGAAGAACATAAGCAAATTCGGAAATATAATCCATACCTTAACTGTTACTGAAGGGACATCTTCTGACTCCAAAGCAAGGTCAACAGCTTGCTGATGAAAAGAATCCATTTATAGTAAATTAGTATGAAGCAAAAAAACTTTGTAAAAACTAATAACAGCAATAAAAGGAATGTTCAAAGGGTGGAGACTGACCTTTACCCACTCAAAATCTATTGGCCATATTTTAAAAGGTAATAAATATTTTGAACTGATAGTGATTTTTTTTTCCATGCAGCATACATCCTTAGGCCCCTTTCACACGGACGGATAGAATGGTGCTTTTAGCTGCGGATTTTCTAATTTTCTACTGCAGCTAAAAGCACACAATGCTTTCCTATGGCCCCATTCACACACTGCGTTTAGCTGCGAATTAGATACATGTGGTTCTGTGCGGATAGAAAAAATAGAATTGACTACGTCCAGGATCGATTTAGCGCAGCTATCCGCACATAACCGCAGGTAATCGCAGTGCACTGTGTCAGCTGCGGATAACAGCGCTGAGCAGCTCATCAGGAAAGGAAACAATGATTTTTCCTTTCCCAATGAGCGACAAGCACGGGGATCCGACTCGGATCCCTGCCAATGCCCGGCACTGTTTGGTATGACTCTTGAGCGGGAACGCCACACCAAATTTTTAATAAAAAAATGGCGTGGGTTCCCCTGCAGGGGCATACCAGGCCCTTCGGTCTGGTATGGATTTTAAGAGGAACCCCTATGCCGAAAAAACAGCGTGGGGTCCCCCCAAAATCTATACCATACCCTTATCCGAGCACGCAGCCCGGTCAGTCAGGAAAGGGGGTGGGGACGGGCGAGCGACCCCCCCCTTCTGAGCCGTACCAAGCCGCATGCCCTCAACATGGGGGGTGGGTGCTTTGGGGGAGGGGACACCCTGCGGAGAGACCCCCGAAGTCGGAAGAAGACCCCCGAAGCCGAAAGAAGACCCCCGAAGCTGTCTAATAAAATACTTTAAAAACCTGTGTAGTGTTTTTTTTTTTATTGACACTTTTTCACTAGGTGAATGGGTAGGGGTACCATGTACCCCATACTCATTCACATAGGGTGGGGGGGCCGGGATCTGGGGGCCCCCTTACTAAAGGGAGCTCCTGGATTTCGATAAGCCCTCTGCCCACAGACCCCAACAACCAATGGCCAGGGTTGTCGAGAAGAGGCCCTTGTCCTCATCAACATGGGGACAAGGTGCTTTGGGGTGGGGGGGCCGCAGGGCGCCCCCTCCCTCAAAGCAGCCCCCCTGTTAAGGGCATGCGGCCTGGTATGGCTCAGGGGGGTGTGCTCGCCCGTCCCCACCCCCTTTCCTGACGGGTCTGGTATGGACTTTGGGGGGGAACCCACGCCGTTTTTTTATTAAAAATTTGGCGTGGAGTTCTCCCTCAAGATTCATACCAAACAGTGCGAGTCAGTACCCTGTCGGGTTGCCATGGAAATGGCAAACCGCAGCTAAACGCAACCGCAGCTAATGGCACTGTGCAAATGCAGCTGATCGCAGTGCCATTAGCGGAGTCTTGAATTTCACAGGAAAAAAAATATGCTTTTAACTGCGTCAGAATAGCCGTCCGTGTGAAAGGCTCCTAAGAGGGTTTTCACACCGAGCTGCGGGGGGGGGTGTCGGCAGTAAAGCGGCACTATTCAGCTGCTAGCAGGGCGGTTAAATCCGCCCGCAAAATGGCGGAGCAGCGTTTTGCCGGCAGTATCGCAGCGCTGCCCCATTGATTTCAATGGGGAGCAGCGGTGGAGGAGCGGTGAGTTCACCACTCCTTCACCGCTCCAAAGAAGCTGCTGGCAGGACTTTTTGTGACGCCCGGCCAGCGCACCGCTCCAGTGTGAAAGGCGCTATTTTTAGCGATGTAGCGCTTGAAAAATGCTGGTAGTGTGAAAGGGGTCTAATGGTTTATACATCCTAGAATAACAGTTTTCACTTGGAGTTGCTATAGCAATAATCCATGTTAAAACTGTAGTCAAAATTAAAAACTTTAAGTATTATATGTAGTCTGTGAATAACACTAAACACTGCAGTCTTTGCATTCCTGAGTCTCCAGTAACAATACAATTTGATTGATGATTCTGCCAGCATTTTTTTTCTCTCAGTAAGAGGCAATACTATCCTGCAGAGTGTCACTTACAAGTGTTGAGATACACCATTTAAAACCAACAGGGGGACTTAAAATGAATTAAAAGCTTATATTTTTCTGGATTAAAGTGGTTGTAAACCCGCTCATATATGAGTGAACAGCTTTAGATGATACACAGAGATGAAACAAATCCTCCTGCAGAAGTTTTACTTTATCTGCAGTCTTCTCTTCCCTACACCCCTTCAAAAGTGTAGAATTGTGATAAAACCCTTCTTCATCTGTCAGGAGCAGAGAGGAGGGGGTGGAGAGCTGCAGTTACTGTGTGTGAGAGCTGATTGGAGGAGGGACACACCCCCTCCACACACTGCACAGGAATGACAGAAGGCTACAGAGCTGTGTCCTGAATAAACAAGCTGTGTGCTGAGCAAAGAGCTCTCATGTGTCCGGGAAACTTCTCAGAAGTGACACATGCTGATAACAGAGGAACGAAGCACTAGAGTGAAACGACACTTAGAGCTTTGGAGAGAAACAAGTAAACACTACAGATGCATGTGCTTTGTCCAGATTTCATGACTGAGGTTTACAACCACTTCAAACTTCAAATGGTTACTTGCTTAACTGATTGGCACTTGCCCACTGTCAAATGACTGAGGGATGGTGCGGCTCTCATTCTGGGTGGACGTTATATGACGGTGCACCTGAACGGCTGCTCCTGCTTTGTTGCTAGGACATGGCGCGACCCCGATCTGTGATCTGTGAGCCAATCACAGCTGGTCACATGTAAACATGGAAATGCCGGTAATCGCCTCTCATTGCCTCACACTGACAAGGAGAGCCGATCAGTGGCATCTCCTCACAGGGGACATCCAGACATGTAATCAGGGCACTGATCATCAGTGCCCTGATTACAATACAGCGTCACCAGTGCCAGTAATCAGTGCCCACCAGTGCCAGCAATCAGTGCCCATTAGTGATGCCAGTCAGTGTTGGCTAACAGTGCCACCTATCAGTGTCCATCATTGCTGCCCATCAATGTCCATCATTGCTGCCCATCAATGCCCATCATTGCCGCACATCTGTGCCGCCAATCAGTGCCCATCAGTGCTGCTTATCAGTGCCACCTATCAGTGCTCATCAGTGCCACATATCAGTGCCCACAAGTGCGGCATATTAGTGTCTCCTCATCAGTGCCATCTAATCAGTGCCCATAAGTGCCGCCTCATCAGTGCCCATAAGTGCCACCCCATCAGTGCAACCTATCATTGCCCATCAGTGCAGCCTCATCAGTGCACATCAGTGAAGGAGAAAAATGACTTATTTACAAAATTTATTGACAGAAACTAATAAAAACTTTTTTTTCAAAACTTTTGGTCTTTTTATTTATTTTTTAAGTAAAAAATAAATATAAAAAAACAGCAGTGATTAAATACCACCAAAAGAAAGCTCTATTTGTGTGAAAAAAATGATAAAAATTTCACATGGTTAAAGTGTAGCATGACCGCGTAATTGTCATTCAAACTGCGACAGCGCTGAAAGCTGAAAATTGGCTTGGGCAGGAAGGGGGTGAAAGTGCCCTGTAGGCAAGTGGTTAAGGGCCATTTAAAACTACATGTCCATCTAAAAGTATCCCCTCCACAGGGTGAAAATGCTGCTGCACCATTTCAATGTGGAACAAACAGTTTTGTCACCCTTTTACAGAAAAGGGGAAAAATAAAGTCTCTGCTGGCTAGATTGACAGGTAATAAAATTTAGTTACAGTGGTGCTATGTTACTGTTAATGACAGACTGCATTATATATGCCATTTTTATTATTATTTATATTTGTTCATAATTACACATTAAAAAGGCAAATGAGAGGCCTTACAGCCAGGTTTTATTATGAACACAAATGTCCTTGAGCAAAATCATCATATAGAAAGGGAGACAAACAGACTGGAAAACATTTTATGTACATGAAATGTGCTGTTATCAAGGGCAGTGGACATGCACGGTTACACAAGTATTGTCAAAAACAGAAATACTTGGGTTGTTGGACCAATTCCCAATGTCCCACCAAGCTCCTTTTCATTATTATGAAGACTTTTAATGCATCAGTTAATGTGATATGATTTCTTTGATAAAATTATGTTATAATGCATTCATGTATCTTTATTTAAAACAAAGTAAAAGTTTAACTTAAATTAACGTAAGGTATAACTATAGGCAAAACTTTTTTTCATTTTGGATAGAGCAAGGGAGGGTTATAACCCCTGTCAGATTTTTTTTTTTACCATCTGTGTCCCATTTAGGAGATTTCCCTTCACTTTCTGTCCCATAGCCAAACAAGAAATGAGAGGAAATCCTTGCAAATGAAGCACTTCAGCCCCTGAAGGTTTTACCCCCTTGTACCCAAATAAAACCAATGTCCTTTTCTTCCCACAAATAGAGCTCTCTTTTGGTGGTATTTGTCACATCGTGGCCATCTCATCTATGTGAAACTGATGGTTTTATGCCCAATCAGTTAGCACTGTTGGAAGTTCCACACTTGTGAGTTTTTATAATTTATTTTATGTGAAAAATAAAAGTTATTATATATGGAGAGCACTAGATTCTGCCATCTTTTTCCTCATATATTCGTCATTGGTGGGAGGTATCGAGGCTCATAGAGCCGGTGTTGTGACGAGAAGTGTCCTCCTATCAGATAGTGTCCGCCCCGTACTGCGCAGGCGCAGCGCCTGCGCAGTACGGAGGAGAAGGTGCTGCCGAAAGTGTCTGAAGTTGATCAGCTGACCATCAGCTGTACACGGCGCTTGGGCACTTATTAGTGATGGCTGCGTAAGAGGGCCGCTCGCCACGCTTCGGGCACGGCCTCGCTGCGCTCGGCATCTATTTATTCTTGCTCTATGTCCACTTGGATAGTAGAGAATGAACCTGGACACAGGGTAAGAATAAAAGCGCAGGCGTCGTGTACAGATGATGATCAGCTGTTGAACTTCGGAGACTTTCGGCTCTCCTTTGTCCTCTGTACTGCACCTGCGCAGTACAGGGCGGACACTTTTGGATGGGGGACAGTATTCGACAAGACACCGGCTAAAGGAAGTGTGGGTGATAGAAGATCAAAGCGTCAGCACCACACCAGATTAATCTTTCATCTCTAGAGGGGAACCGCTGATTTTGACCCACTGGTGAAACAGGGGTCAAAATATGAGGTGAGCAGCCATTGCACACTGGTGAAGACGAGCACTAGCACTTGTGGAGTTTTCTGCACTCCTTGGTTGATCACTTTTGTGGATTTGTCATATCAAGTCACATATTGAATATGTTTATGGACTTTATTTTTGTATTTAGAAATGTGGTAATTAGGTTTTAATTACATATATTTTTTTCTTATTAGTACTGGATCACGTAATCGCATTTTTGCTTTTGCTGATATTCATTTTTTTAAGTACACCTAGTAGCGCAGCACTGTCTTTGGGTTTGTATACTTAGAATTACACCCCAAAACACATACTCCTTCAGAGTATGGTGAGACCACACGTGGTATGTCCGTGATCAGTGACTGGTGTGGCGGTGATCAGTGACAATGACTGGTGTGGCGGTGATCAGTGACAATGACTGGTGTGGCGGTGATCAGGGACACAGGAACAGGTGTGGCGGTGATCAGGGACACAGGAACAGGTGTGACGGTGGTCAGGGATACTGTAACTGGTGTGACAATGATCAGGAACAATATGACTGATGTGGTGATCAAGGATGCTGTAACTGGTGTGGCTGTTATTGGGGACAATATGACTGGTGTGGCTGTGATCACTGTTAATGGTGCAGTGGTAATTAGGGACACTGTTATATATTATATACAGTATATAACTATAAATATCTGTACACATACACAACATGTATACAGTAATATATACAGTGAGGGAAAAAGGTATTTGATCCCCTGCTGATTTTCTACTGACAAAGAAATGATCAGTCTGTAATTTTAATGGTAGGTCTATTTTAACAGTGAGAGACAGAATAACAAAAAAATATCCAGAAAAACGCATTTCAAAAAATGCATTGATTTGCATTTTAATGAGTGAAATAAGAATTTGACCCCTTCACAAAACATGACTTAGTACTTGGTGGCAAAACCCTTGTTAGAAATCACAGAGGTCAGACGTTTCTTGTAGTTGGCCACCAGTTTTGCACACATCTCAGGAGGGATTTTGTCCCACTCCTCTTTACAAATCGTCTCCAAGTCATTAAGGTTTCGAGGCGGATGTTTGGTAATTTGAACCTTCAGCTTCCTCCACATATTTTCTGTGGGATTAAGGTCTGGAGACTGGTTAGGCCACTCCGGGACCTTAAATGTGCTTCTTCTTGAGCCACTCCTTTGTTGCCTTAGCTGTGTGTTTTGGGTCATTCTCATGCTGGAATACCCATCCAAAACCCATTTTCAATGCCCTGGCTGAGGGAAGGAGGTTCTCACCCAAGATTTAGCGGTACATGGCTCTGTCCATCGCCCCTTTGATACTGTGATGTTGTTCTGTCCACTTAGCAGAAAAACACCCCCAAAGCATAATGTTTCCACCTCCATGTTTGATGGTGGGGATGGTGTTCTTGGGGTCATAGGCAGCATTCCTCCTCCTCCAAACATGGCGAGTTGAGTTAATGTCAAAGAGCTTGATTTTGGTCTCATCTGACCACAACACTTTCACCCAGTTCTCCCCTGAATCATTCAGATGTTCATTAGCAAACTTCAGATGGGCCTGTACATGTGCTTTCTTGAGTAGGGGGGGCTTGCAGGCACTTCAGGATTTCAGTCCTTCATGGCATAGTGTGTTACCAATTGTTTTCTTGGTTTTCTATGTGACTGCTTTGAGATCATTGACAAGATTCTCCCGTTGTCAGGAATTGTCCCACCTGCTGGTAGCATTGTTAGACATCTGGCATGCAGTACTGATGTCCACCAGTGGGTGTCTCCTGACAGTCTGGAACTGTTGGGGGAGCTCTCTCTGGCTGGTGATAATATTTGACCTTTGGCCCGCAGAAATGGCACCCACCAGCGGGTGGTTCCTGGCAGTGTGGAGCCGACATCATCTCCTGCGATCAGGCATCACCTGAGCCTGATTGCAGGGGATGTGTATAAATACCCGGCAAAGCACACACATACTTTGCCTTGGTATCTTCCTTGTGCCCTGACCTGAACATGAGAGCTCTGAAACCTGATCCTGATCCCATCTCTGAACCTGATTCCTGTACATGAACCCTGTGCCTTGTACCTGAACCCTGTGCCTTGTACCTGTACCCATCCCTCCTGTAAACCATCCATCCTCTCCTTGTCCTGTTTGTTCCCTTTCCCCAGCTGCTGACCTGCCGTTGACGACCCTGGCCTGGCTCTGTTTATCATTCCGGTATCCCCCATTATATATATATATCTGTCTGTTTATTATTATTGTTTGTGGATTTCTGTTTGTGGTTGGTTGGTTGCACATTGTATTATATTGGAGGTGGTTGTGTTTATTCACTTATCTTAATAAATCCCTATATCTCACTTTTAGGTTTCCTCTCGTGCAGTCCACACAGTTCTGCTCACACCTGATATGTGATACCCGTGTAGTTCTGGGCTGATTCCTCACTGTTTCCATGATCACTGAATCTCCACATGGTGAGATCTTGCATGGGCCCTGGACCGAGGGAGATTGACAGTTATTTTGTGTTTCTTCCATTAGCAAATAATCTCACCAACTGTTGTCACCCTCTCACCAAGCTGCTTGGCGATGGTCTTGTAGCCCATTCCAGCCTTGTGTAGTTCTACAATCTTGTCCCCGACATCCTTGGACAGCTCTTTTGTCTTGGCCATGGTGGAGAGATTAGAATCTGATTGATTGATTGCTTCTGTAGACAGGTGTCATTTATACAGGTAATAAACTGAGATTAGGACACTCCCTTTAAGAGAGTGATCCTAATCTCAGCTCATTACCTGTATAGAAGACACCTGGGAACCAGGAATCTTACTGATTGATAGGGGATCAAATACTTATTTGACTCATTAAAATGCAAATTAATTATTAACTTTTTTTAAATGCGTTTTTCTGGATATTTTTGTTGTTATTCTGTCTCTCACTGTTAAACTTACCATTAAAATTATAGACTGATCATATATTTGTCAGTGGGCAAACATACAAAATCATCAGGGGATCTATTTTGCCTTACAACCTCGCACCTTCTCCTTGGAAGCTACAAAGGTGGGCTTTGTCATCTCCCTGCTGGCCGGCGAGCCTCAAACCTGGGCCCACCGCCTTTTGGAGCAAAAATCAGGGTCCCTGGACTCCCTTGATGCCTTCTTCTTAGCCATGTCACAATTATATGAGGACCCCCAACTAACTGCGACTGCTGAAGCGACATTGCATTCCCTGCAACAAGGTCGCAGAGCGGCCGAAGATTATGCAGTTAAGTTCAGACGATGGAGCTCTGATACAGAGTGGAACGACGCTGCCCTGCATCATCAATTTCGGATGGGGTTGTCCAACCCTCTTAAAGACGAGTTGGCACGTGTTGGAATACCTCAGTCCCTGAATGAACTTATCAACGTTTCCATTCAAATCGACCGCCACTTAAGAAAGAGACATTCTGATAGGTCAACTAGTCACTCTCGACCTATCTTCCTAAGGTTTCCAGTCCCCCCAGTCAGTTTCCGCCTGCCTCCTCTGCTCCGGTCTCAGAGGTTCTGGAACCCATGCAACTCGGTCTACTCCGTCCTTCTCTTACTCCAGAAGAAAAGTTGCGCAGACGTGCCCATAACTTATGTCTGTACTGTGGATAACCTGGACATTTCGTGAGGGCCTGTCCCAACAAGAAACTTAAGTGCCTGCCTTCTTCTTTGGGCGCACCTGTCTTGCCTAAATCCAGTACTCACCTGGCTCTGTCATGTTGCAGCTTCCCGAAAGGAACATCCCAGTATCAGTCTTAATTGATTCCGGAGCGTGTAGCTGCTTCATTGACCTAGTCTTCGCTACCAACCATGGCATTCCTCTCCAACCCAACCGGATGGCTCCACTCTAGTTCCAGTCCAGTCACTCAGGAGACCGTTCCTTTGCTGGCTGTCATAGGCCTCACCATCAGGAACCCCTATGCTTGGATGCCATCTCCTCTCCTCTCTTGCCAATCATCCTGGGAATGCCTTGGTTGCAAGCCCACAATCCCAGTATTAACTGAGTCACGGGGGAAATCCAGTTCCTCTCTACTGCCGGCAACACTGTCTACATGGAACATCCGCAAAGACTTCTCAACTTCTCTGTTTGGATTCAGACACTGAGTTACGCCAGTCTATTCCTGAACCTTACCAAGACTTTCTGGATGTATTTAGCAAGAAGGGAGCAGAGACTCTCCCACCACACAGGTCTTATGACTGTCCGATAGAACTCTTACCCGGGACTGAAGTCCCCTTTGGAAGGATCTTTCCGTTAACTGAGCAGGAGCTGGGCACCTTGAAAGATTACATAGATGAAAATCTGAAGAAGGGGTTCATTCATCCTTCCACCTCCCTAGCTGGTGCGGGCATTTTCTTTTAAAAAAAAAAGGACCACTCCCAGCGTCCCTGCATTAACTACTGGGAGTTGAATAAAATTACTATTAAAAACAGATACCCACTACCACTAGTACCTGAACTTTTCTAAAGACTGGGAACCGCAACAATTTTCACAAAGTTGGATCTCCACGGAGCCTACAACTTAATCCGTATCCGAGAATGGAAGACGGCTTTTCGTACTTGATTTGGGCACTTCTAGTACCTTGTCATGCCCTTTGGTGTATGTAATGCACCAGCAACTTTCCAGTACTTTGTCAATGACATGTTGTGCAATTACCTGGACCTGTATGTCATAGTTTACTTGGACGACATCCTTATTTTCTCTGCTTTAATGACCACCGATCACCGCAGGCATGTCCGGAGTGTACTCACTCAACTTAGGCAACATGGACTTTATGCCAAACCCGAAAAATGCGAGTTTGAGCTCCAATGTGTGCAATTTTTGGGCTTAGTCATCTTGGTCGAGGGCATTAAGATGGATCCTCAAAAAGTATCTGCTATCCTGGACTGGCCTGCACCTGCAGATAAGAAAGGGGTACAGCGCTTCATTGGCTTTGCCAATTTCTACAGGAAATTCATCAGAGGGTTCTCTTCAATAATCGCTCCTATTGCCGAGCTAACCTGACAAGGCACCTGATTCTGCTGGACTCCTAAGGCACAGTCGGCCTTCGAAGAACTCAAAGCACTGTTTACCTCGGCTACTATCCTTAAACACCCTAATCCAGCTTTACCTTTTGTTTTTGAAGTTGACGCATCTGAAATTGCAGTAGGAGCGGTGCTTTCCCAACGGCAAGGCGCCAAAGTTCTCCTTTACCCAGTGGGGTTCTTTTCACGCAAACTTTCATCATCGGAGAGAAATTATGATGTGGGGGATTGGGAACTCCTGGGCATCAAGGCGGCTTTGGAGGAGTGGCGTTATCTACTGGAGGGTGCTGCATATCCCATTATGGTCTATACCGACCACAAAAACTTGGAGTACCTGAGAACAGATAAAAGACTAAGACCTCTGCAAGCCAGATGGGCACTCTTTTTCTCCCGATTCCAGTTCCATATTACCTACAGACCTGGATCCAAAAACATCAAGCCAGACGCACTCTCCCGTATGTTCCACGACTCTGAGGAAACCTTACCTTCGGACACCATTCTTCCTTCTGGGAACTTCCTGCTTCTTCAAGGGGATCTCATCTCCCGGATTAGACAGGCCTCTATGGGAATGACCCCACCTGCTGAGACTTGTGCCAAGGATGGCCTGTTCTGGCACAAGGGCAAGATTGTGGTCCCTGAGAGCCTAAGAGTACATATATTAGAACTCTGCCATGACCATAAGTTGGCCAGACATTTTGCTGCACTAAAATCTACTGACCTGGTACAGCGTACCTTCTGGTGGACTCAACTGATTAAGGACTGTAAGGATTATGTTGACTCATGCAATACTTGCGCCAGAAGTAAGAACAGCCGGACAAGAGCCTGGGGCCTATTAAAACCCCTACCGGTCCCAGAGAGACCGTGGAGTATGAACTTCCCCTATCAGAAGGTTTTTCCTCCATCTTTGTTGTGGTAGATAGGTTGTCCAAGATGGCACATTTTCTTCCCATGAAGGGCATTCCCTCAGCCATGGAAACAGCAAAAATTTTCATTAAAGAAATAATAAGATTGCACGGAGTTCCAACGAGTATTGTATCCGATCGAATGGGCAAACTGAGAGAAACAATCAGACTCTGGAGCAATATCTCTGCTGTTTCTCCGCTTTCTCTCAGGATGACTGGGTCTCCTTGCTCCCTGTTGCTGAGTTCTCGTATAACAATTCTCTGCATTTATCCATCAGACACCATTCTTCGCCAACTATGGCTTTCACCCGTCTTTTCTGCCTAGATCAATACCCGAATGCACTGTTCCTGCAGTCTCTGAACCCTTGGATTTTTTCTCCTCTAACAATAAATTACTACAGGAAACCATGGCCAAGGTTCAGGAGTACTATAAGAAGATGTTCGATAGGAAAAGGCGTGGGGAACTTGTTTTGGAACCTGGCAACTAAGTATGGTTGTCTACTACCAATCTGAAATTGGCTTGTCCTTCTAAAAAACTGGGCCCTAAGTTTGTGGGTCCTTTCTTGGTGAAAAGGAAAATTAATGACATCATCTATGAACTTAACCTGCCTAATTCCTTGAAGGTTCACCCGGTCTTTCACGTGCCTCTCCTGAAACCTGTTACTCCAAACTTTTTTGCTGGCCGCAGTATCGGCCCACCCAAGCCTATTGTAGTCAACAACGAGGAGGAATTTGAAGTGGAAGCAATTCTGGATTGCAGGAGGAGACGCAATCAAACCCAATACCTCATTAAATGGAGAGGGTATGGTCCCGAAGACAACTTGTGGGAGAGCAACCTGCACGCCAGAGAACTTTTACAAACATTCAAGAACTCGCATGCCTCCAAATTGGCTCAACTGGGCATCCGGAGTCTGCCCTTGAGGAGGGGGGCCTGTCAGAGAGGTTACCTGGTTGGACGATGTGCTGGCCGTCCCGGTGGGCGCTGGTACGCGTTGGCACGTGTGTTCCTGTGCGCGCTGTTGTGGGCGCTGGTGTGCATGCTCCGGCTGGCTCTGGTGTGTGCGCTGGTGCTCAGGCGTGTCCATCTGTGGGCACTTGTCTGCATACGCCTGTGGGCGCTGGGGTGCGCGCCGATGTCCGGGCGCGCACACGTGCACAGTGCCAATCAGCCCACTTAAGTCTGCTGCACATTCTGCTCGGTGCTGCCTGATCAATAGCTTCCTGTGACCTTGCTCCTGTATCCGTATCTGTGTTCCTGACCTCCTTACGACTCGGCTTGACTCCCGGATTTCCCCGACCTCTGCCTGCATCTGACCTTGGCCTGTTTTGTCTTCGCTTCTGCCTGCCCCTCTGTACTTTGCTGCCCGCCTGTTGCTGAACCCGGCCTGCACCTGGACCTGCCCGCTCTGCTCATGCTCAGCACCTGTTGCCTGTATTCCTGCTTACCAACTTGCTGTCTGAAGATCCTCTACCTTCCAGCATCAGGATCCACATTACCAGGCTCTCATACCACTCTGTACTTCCGTGCCACCTGTCCTCTCTACCAGGGGCCGCAAGTCGGATACGTAAGGGAGACCACCTTCTGCCCAAGCGGACTCGTCGGTCAGGTACGTAGTGTCTGACAGAAAAGGACCCTTAAGCACCCTTAAGTTCTAATTGATGGCTCATAAGGGAATACAAAATATTATTATGAAATATTTCTTAAAACCTCAAAATACCGTATTTATCGGCGTATAACACGCACCGGCGTATAACACGCACCCCAATTTAGGAGGGAATTTTAAGGAAAAAAAAAACTTTTAGGAGGGAAGTTGAAGGGAAAAAAACTTACATTTAAATGCCCATCATTGCAGCCTTCTCAGTGCAGCCTTGCCCCAGTGCAGCCATGTCAGTGCAGCCATGTCAGTGCAGCCTTCCCCAGTGCAGCCTTGTCAGTGCAGCCTTCCCCAGTGCAGCCTTGTCAGTGCAGCCTTCCCCAGTGCAGCCTTGTCAGTGCAGCCATGTCAGTGCAGCCATGTCAGTGCAGCCATGTCAGTGCAGCCTTCCCCAGTGCAGCCTTCCCCAGTGCAGCCTTCCCCAGTGCAGCCTTCCCCAGTGCAGCCTTGCCCCAGTGCAGCCTTGCCCCAGTGCAGCCTTGCCCCAGTGCAGCCTTCGATCAACGGTCCCTGCTTCCGAGTAGGTTCGGATAGCTCCGCTCGGGACTACGAGTGGAGCCGAAAGTAAACGAGAGCCGCCGGAAAGAGCCGAGGACCGGCTCTGTGTATTTCGGCGCCGGCGGCGCCATTTTCAAATCGCGGTCGGCGATTTTGAAATTTTGACAGCTCGGGATCGCAGGATATCGGCGTATAACACGCACCTGCGACTTTCCCCTGATTTTAAGGGGAAAAAAGTGCGTGTTATACGCCGATAAATATGGTACTTATTTGTACAAAACCACTATTCATTCCCTTTAAGCTTTTATTTCCTAAATACGGTAAAGGTTTGTGGAAGGAACTCACAAAATCACAAAGACAATTATCACATGTGAACATAAGCACAATAATTAAAAGGTCAACACATTTAGATTTAATACTTACAGACATAGCATCAAGCGTAGAAGAGACAGTAGCTGATAAAATCAAGTCATCTTCTTTTTCAGCCTTTGGTAAAATATCTAACAGAAAATGAATTAACAGATTATGACAGAATATATAAATATTATAAATTATAATAATACACTATAAGAAAACACTAAGAATAGGGAAAAGATACTTTGAATAGGTAAGGCGTAAGTAAAACAAATAATCAATGGGAATTATAAGAGATATTTATATACAGGGGGAAAACAACTACATGTTTTTAAATCAAGCAGCTGATTCTAAATCCAGTATGTACATTTAAATGATAATTTGAGTATTTGAGTTCATGTATAATATTTGATTTTCTAGCCTGAAAAATACAACCTATTTTGCTAAAAATAAATATACAAGGCTAACAGATCTTAAGTGTGAAATGATACATTGTTTATGCTAAAATTTTGATAAACCTTGCACATTTTATGAATGATCACCAAGTTATGGATGGGTTGTTCTATACTAGGAATATCAAGCTATAGAATGGTTCTTTTTTTAGGTGATTGCCACTAAGATTCGTCTATACATTATGCCACTTTCTCCAGTGTCATTGAGAATTGCTGTGATCTATCGGCCTCCTAAACCGGTATCAAGCTTCCTTGAGGACTTCTCTGCCTGGCTACCCTACTTTCTCTCTTCTGAAATTCCAACAATCATTCTTGGTGACTTCAACATCCTTGTTAATCTTGACACTCCCACTACTTCTAAACTGCTGAGCCTAACCTCCTCTTTTGACCTAAAACAATGGACACACGCTTCTAATCACTCTGCTGGCAACTGCCTTGACCTCCTACCTGTGCACTCCACACAACCTCTCCAACATTCCTTTTCCTCTCTCTGATCATCACCTTATTAGTTTCACTCTCTCCTCATCTTCTTCCTCCTTTCCTTCCAACTACCAAACTATTACCCGTAGAAACCTTCGCCATCTTAACCCTTCTCTTCTTTTTTCTGCTACAGATTGTCTCTACGACAAAATATCATCCTTGTGCTGCCCCAACCTGGCCACTTCTGTCTACAACAGTTCACTGTCATCCACCCTGGATACCTTGGTCCCCCCTGACTACCCATAGAATCAGGCCCTGACCGCTACACCCCTGGCAGACAGACAATACCTGTAGCCTCAAAAAACGTAGCCGCGCTCTTGAGATCTCCACTCTACAGATATCTCCCTCACTTTACACTCCTTGTCCTCCTGCACAATCAATACTTCCCTCTTTTAACCCAGTTACTATAGAGGAAGTCACTAAACTTTTTTCTAACGCCCACCTAACCTCCTGCCCCCTGGACCCTGTTTCTTCTCAAATACTACGGTCACCCTCTGGCTCTATCCTACATTCTTTAACTCAAATCTTCAACCTCTCCCTCTCTACTGGCATCTTCCCCAACCATCTAAATGCGCTACTCACTCCCATACCAAAAAAAGGCTTCACTGGACCCTACCAATCTTAACAACCTAAGACCAATCTCTTTACTCCCTTTTGCCTCCAAACTCCTTAAACATTTAGTCTACAACCGACTGAACGACCACCTCATTAAGAATAACCTTCTTGACCCCCTACAGTCTGGATTTCACCCAAAGCACTCCACAGAAACTGCCCTCCTAAAACTCGCAAACGACTTACCAATGGCAAAAACCGACAGTCATTCTGTACTCTTACTCTTTGACCTTTTCGCTGCCTTTGATACAGTTGACCACCCCCTCCTCCTCAAAAGACTCAATTTGCGTGGTCTCCATGGCTGCACTCTACGTTGGTTCGAATCTTACCTATCTCACCGCACCTTCAGTGTTACTTACAACTCCATTTCCTCCTCTCAACTCCTCTTACTGTTGGGGTCCCTCAAGGTTATATCCTTGGACCTCTACTATTCTCGATCTACGAAAATAATGCATTTGACCAAAACCTGGTTCTTAATAGTACTTCCTCTATTTAACTAATAGTCAGTCAAGTCTCAATTGTAAGAACACCAGAATTCTAAGCACAGAGTAATTTCTCAGGGATACAAATGCCTGTGTTCACACCAGGCAAAGAAGGATCTCCAGGTATGATAGAAAATTTTCTGAAATAGTTTTTTCCCCACTTTTCGCTATGTGTGAATGACAGAATTTGAGACCTCTCTGTTTGGAAGAGGCCAGGGGTCATTTTCTAAAAGACTGAGAATATCTGTGCACATGGTCCTTCTGGGCCAGTTTGGTGCAAGAAGAATTGCTGTTTTTTTCTCTTACTCTATTCTACGAAGCAGTCAATGCAGAATTCCCACGGGGAAAAGACAGGGAATTTTCAGAGCATCCAATGACAGTTCTAGAGCATTCCTGGCCTTGGCCACAAAAAGAGGTAACTTCTTGTTGAACCTGGAGGCCAGGATATCCAAATCTGTATTCCCCTATCTCTGACATATAATATTGTAGATGTTGGGGTGAAGGGCCCATTTTCCTTGGTCCAGGCGATGATGATTGTCCCCCTTCCAACCGTTCACTCCTGATATATATGTGAACAGCAGGGGTCGCTGGACAGCGTTTCCCTGTCCTTGAGTTGATTAGGCTTGCTTCCTTCAAGGCTGCCTGACTCCTAGTAACCCCCAGGAGATTGCTGTAGGCCACAGCCATACTGTTGTCTTACTGCACCCTAAAGAAGGGGGGCCCAGAAGTGCAAAACCACAATTTTTAGCACTCTGAACTAAAAGATGTTGATGAGCAGCTTGGCTTCCTTGGGTGACCATGTTCCCTGAACTGTGAGAGATTGGAACATTGTTTCCGAGCCTGAGAAACAGGTATTTATTATCATCATCCATTGATATGGAAGAAAAGACTTTCCCCTTTGTTAAGACTGGGTTGGTAATTGACCGGGCTGATCCTTGCTTGGCTGGATAAAAGCTTAGGGAGGTCCAGAGAAGGAACATATTTGTTCTATGCCAACAAAGTGTTGTATTTGAGAGATCTTGAATGAAACTGGGCAAATGGAACAGCCTCAGAGGCCACCATGAGGCCCAGAACTCTCATGGAAAATCTCATAGAGGGATGTCTCTTTGACCTTAAAGAGTAATTCTACTTTTGTTGAGAAAAAAATCCCCTCTGGGTTATTAATGTACAGTTGTACTCATAAGTTTACATACCCTGGCAGAATTTGATTTCTTGGCCATTTTTTAGAGAATATGCATGATAACACAAAAACGTCTCTTTCACTCAAGGTTAGTGTTTGGCTGAGGCCATTTATTATCAATTAACCGTGTTTACTCTTTTTAAATAATAATAACAGAAACTACCCAAATGACCCTGATCAAAAGTTTACATACCCTGGTAATTTTGGCCTGATAACATGCACACAAGTTGATACAAAGGGGTTTGAATGGCTATTAAATGTAACCATCCTCACCTGTAATCTGTTTGCTTGTAATCAGTGTGTGTGTGTAAAAGGTCAATGAGTTTCTGGACTCCTGACAGACCCTTGCATCTTTCATCCAGTGCTGCACTGACATTCTGGATTCCGAGTCATGGGGAAAACAAAAGAATTGTCAAAGGATCTGCGAGAAAAGGTAGTTGAACTGTATAAAACAGGAAAGGGATATAAAAAGATATCCAAGGCATTGAGAATGCCAATCAGCAGTGTTCAAACTCTAATCAAGAAGTGGAAAATAAGGGGTTCTGTTGAAACCAAACCATGGTCAGGCAGACCAACTAAAATTTCAGCCGCAACTGCCATGGAAAATTGTTCAGGATGCAAAGAAATACCCACAAATAACTTCAGGTGAAATACAGGACTCTCTGAAAACATGTGGTGTGACTGTTTCAAGATGCACAATAAGGAGGCACATGAAGAAAGATGGGCTGCATGGTCAAGTCGCCAGAAGAAAGCCATTACTACGCAAGTGTCACAAATTATCCCGCTTATAATACGCCAAGCAGCACAGAGACAAGCCTCAAGCCTTCTGGCACAAAGTCATTTGAAGTAATAGGACCAAAATTTAGTTTTTTGGCCACAACCATAAACACTACACTTGGAGAGGAGTCAACAAGGCCTATGATAAAAGGTACACCATTCCTACTGTGAAACACAGAGGTGGATCGCTGATGTTCTGCTGATGTGTGAGCTACAAAGGCACAGTAAATTTGGTCAAAATTGATGGCAAGATGAATGCAGTGTGTTATCAAAAAATACTGGAGGAACATTTGCATTCATCAGCCAGGAAGTTGTGCATGGGACGCACTTGGACATTCCAACATGACAATGATCCAAAACACAGAGCCACATTGATCTGTCATTGGCTTCAGCAGAATAAAATGAAGGTTCTGGAGTGGCCATCTCAGTTTCCTGACCAAAATACCATTGAGCCCCTCTGGGGAATGCTCAAACAGTTCATGCAAGACAGCCCAAGAATTTACAGGAACTGGAGGCTTTTTGCAAAGAGGAATGGGCAGCTTTACCATCTGAGAAGATAAAGAGCCTCATCCACAAATACTACAAAGGACTTCAAGCTGTCATTGATGTTAAAGGGGGCAATACACGGTATTAAGAACTGGGGTAGGTAAACTTTTGATCAGGCCATTTGGGTTGTTTCTGTTGTGATTAGGATTTAAAAAGAGTAAACACGATTGATAAAAAATGGCTTCAGCCAAACACTAACCATAAGTGAAAGAAAAGTTTTTGTGTTATCATTCATATTCTCTGAAAAATGGCCAAGAAATCTTAAATTCTGCTAGGGTATGTAAACTTATGAGCACAACTGTACATTGCAAAAAATTCTAGCCCAAAGGCCAACACTGCTCTAGAAATGTAGAATATCAATTACAGCTGTTAGCACAATTCAAGTCAGATACAAACTCAATAGATATAAAATACAAAGTATAGTGCAGCGCTAATACAATTAAAATTTATATAGGCGAAAAAAGACTGAAAAAGGAAAATGAATGAGGAGTCCCAAAATGTATAGTCCCTAGAAAAAAGTAGAAATCAAAATCTGTGCTTCATATAGATGGAAAAACCACAGGTGAGGGAAAAGGTGATGATCCTTCACACAAGATAAATTCTGCTCCACACCCGGGTGAGAGTAAATAATCCTGCTTACCAGCTTCCCGTGAGCACTATAAAATGGTCTCACCAAACACAGGGAAATGGGTCTCCCCAGAAACCTTTAGTAATGGCCTGGGATCTCCGCTTTGTAGATGGAACTCAGAAATGAAAGATAAAAATAAATTCTCCCATAGTGCAGTACTTTAAAATTCCAAATTAATGGTATAAAAACGGTTGCACTTACAAGATAGAATCGTCAAAACAGCATGTCTCTGTACCAGGACTGCTTTGTCACTGCGAGCGTCACTCCACTTCCTGCTTTGCTTGTTCGCCAAGCTCCTAGGAGGTGTAGTGTGATGACGTCACCGTCGTAGGCCATGGGTGGGTCCTATGATGGTGACGTCATCAAGCTACACCTCCCAGGAGGTTGACGAACAAGCAAAGTAGGAAGTGGAGTGAAGCTCGCAGGGACGCTGTGGTCCTAGTACAGAGACATGCTGTTTTGCAAATTCTATCTTGTAAGTGCAACTGTTTTTATACCATTAAATTTGGAATTTTAACGTACTGCACTGTGGGAGAATTTCTTTTTTATCATTCATTTCTGAGTTCCAACTACAAAGCAGAGATCCAAGCCATTACTAAAGGTTTCTGGGGAGACCATTTTATAGTGGTGACCCGGAAGCTGGTAATCAGCTGTACATTGCAGGGATATTAACAAACTTTGTTGAAGATTCCTACCTTCTGCTGTTCTGAAGGAACAGCTGTATGTTATAAGTCAGCTGATAAAGTTGCAATGTTCTAATGATGAAAATTGCAATATCTGAATGTGGCCCTCCAGCTGTTGCAGAACTACAAGTCCCATCATGCCTCTGCCTTTGAGAGCCATACTTATAACTGTCAGCCTTGCAATGCCTCCTGAGACTTGTAGTTCTGCAACTGCAGGAAGCCACAGGTTGAGCACACCTGCCTTAAAAAGTGATTAATGCTTTCGGAGTATCTCATCAAAAATGATTTTTTTTTGGGTTGCAGAGGATGCCTAAAATCTAAATCATATCTCACTGCAGATGTCTGGAAAAAAACAGTGAGCCAATCACTCAAGCAGAAATTTACATTTCTTGGAATGTTCCACACATTAGTTGGTATACAGAACACATACAGGTTGCCATATTGTATTTAATTTTACAGAAAATGACAACACTGCAGATTGAAAAGGAAAGGTCATTTTTAATTATATTCAATCATAATATGGCTTTTGTAGCAATCGTATCTGCTATATTTTTTTTTTTGTTGCTATTTTTCCCATAAAAGTGGAGTTACTCTTTAAGGCCCAAGTGTGACATCTGAGAAAGACTGAGAAAGACTATTTTCTTTTAAGGAAATAAAAACAAATGGGGCAGGCATGGAATAGGGAAATAAAACTTTTAATTTGCAAGTGCAAAGTGTAAAAGAAAAGTAATCCACTCTCATGCTTGTTCTCTGAAGGACTCAGTGAAAGCTGAAGCTGATAAAACTGGTGCTGCTTGGCTCCCTCAGATTACCTGCCCCTGTATACAGGAGAGAGAAGGGGCCACTTACTCTCGCAGTGTCTGGGCAGTGTAGAACATAAGGCTGGTAGAGGAGCTGTCAGTGGCCACAACAGCTCACAGAGCACTTCCTGAAATGCAGTAGCAGGTTGTATGGTTATGACGCGTTTCAGGGGTGTGCCCCCCCTTTCTCAAGTCTTCATTTTTTATTTTGGAAAAATTAATTTGCTTGAGCATTTTCTAGAACGAGGCACAAGTATTCCAGGCAGAGGGCAAGTTGGTGAGCAGATTTTTGGAAGTTGATTACCCAACCAAAAGTCTGAAGCATCCAAATAGTATTGTGGAGGTCTGCAGATAGGTGCAAGAGTGGTAGATACAGTGGGGATGGAAAGTATTCAGACCCCCTTAAATTTTTCACTTTGTTATTTTGCAGCCATTTGCTAAAATCATTCAAGTTCATTTTTTTCCTCATTAATGTACACACAGCATCCCATATTGACAGAAAAACACAGAATTGTTGACATTTTTGCAGATTTATTAAAACAGAAAAACTGAAATATCACATGGTCCTAAGTATTTAAACCCTTTGCTCAGTATTTAGTATAAGCACCCTTTTGATCTAATACAGCCATGAGTCTTTTTGGGAAAGATGCAACAAGTTTTTCACACCTGGATTTGGGGATCCTCTGCCATTCCTCCTTGCAGATCCTCTCCAGTTCTGTCAGGTTGGATGGTAAACGTTGGTGGACAGCCATTTTTAGGTCTCTCCAGAGATGCTCAAATGGGTTTAAGTCAGGGCTCTGGCTGGGCCATTCAAGAACAGTCACAGAGTTGTTGTGAAGCCACTCCTTTGTTATTTTAGCTGTGTGCTTAGGGTCATTGTCTTGTTGGAAGGTAAATCTTCGGCCCAGTCCGAGGTCCTGAGCACTCTGGAGAAGGTTTTCGTCCAGGATATCCCTGTACTTGGCCGCATTCATCTTTCCATCGATTGCAACCAGACGTCCTGTCCCTGCAGCTGAAAAACACCCCCACAGCATGATGCTGCCACCACCATGCTTCACTGTTGGGACTGTATTGGACAGGTGATGAGCAGTTCCTGGTTTTCTCCACACATATCGCTTACAATTAAGGCCAAAAAGTTCTATCTTGGTCTCATCAGACCAAAGAATCTTATTTCTCACCATCTTGGAGTCCTTCAGGTTTTTTTTAGCAAACTTCATGCGGGCTTTCATGTGTCTTGCACTGAGGAGAGGCTTCCGTCGGGCCAATCTGCCATAAAGCCCTGACTGGTGGAGGGCTGCAGTGATGGTTGACTTTCTACAACTTTCTCCCATCTCCCGACTGCATCTCTGGAGCTCAGCCACAGTGATCTTTGGGTTCTTCTTTACCTCTCTCACCAAGGCTCTTCTCCCCCGATAGCTCAGTTTGGCTGGACGGCCAGCTCTAGGAAGGGTTCTGGTCGTCCCAAACGTCTTCCATTTAAGGATTATGGAGGCCACTGTGCTCTTAGGAACCTTAAGTGCAGCAGACATTTTTTGGTAACCTTGGCCAGATCTGTGCCTTGCCACAATTCTGTGTCTGAGTTCTTCAGGCAGTTCCTTTGACCTCATGATTCTCATTTGCTCCGACATGCACTGTGAGCTGTAAGGTCTTATATAGACAGGTGTGTGGCTTTCCTAATCAAGTCCAATCAGTATAATCAAACACATCTGGGCATAAATGAAGTTGTAGAACCATCTCAAGGAAGATCAGAAGAAATGGACAGCACCTGAGTTAAATATATGAGTGTCACAGCAATGGGTCTGAATACTTAGGACCATGTGATATTTCAGTTTTTCTTTTTTAATAAATCTGCAAAAATGTCAACAATTCTGTGTTTTTCTGTCAATATGGGGTGCTGTGTGTACATTAATGAGGAAAAAAATGAACTTAAATGATTTTAGCAAATGGCTGCAATATAACAAAGAGTGAAAAATTTAAGGGGGTCTGAATACTTTCCGTCCCCACTGTAGTTGGGAATATGCAGGTATCTTGGATGTCTATGAATGATAAGTATTCCCCTTGTTTCAGATAGTAAATAAAAAACCTTGATTCCACATGAAACGTTGGAATTTGAAAATACTTGTTTAGGGATTTTAGGTCCAGGATAGGACAGTATATAGAGCCCAGGCTTCGCCTGTCTGTTATCACAGTCACATGATACTTTACGTTTTTTGGGTTGTATTCAATATTTGCAAAGAGAGATCACACAAATACGTATAAGTATAACACTTATTAAAAATATTGACAGATACATATAATATTAGAAAATATAACAATAATACTTAATTAAAGATGCTGTTTCACCATGGAGTCCCCCCATGATGGCGTGGCCAGATAATCAGACGGATGCATGCCTAATGGCAGCTCTGTTATGAGACTGAGGTCTTACAAATTTTGGCTGTGGTAATATAGAACCACATATAGAATGTAAGGAAGTGGCCAATCGTAAAGAAGAAAGTGGGCTTAGTCACATCCGGGTCAGTTAACAATAACATTCCTTTGGTATAAAGTAAAGCCATGCTTATGTCCTTATATGGCCTCCTTAACCAAGATTTTGAGTTTTAGAATTCAATAAGGAAATATGTAATATGCAATTTCCCTCCGTCTGTCACAGTGGGCATTCCCCCAAAGGGGTCTTCAGGACCTGGGTAACACAGGGAACTTTTATAGCACCCTGCGGTTAACTGCATGTGCTGTACCAAGTCCCGTGGTGAGCATTCAACCAGGGTTACGTGCAAGAAGCAAAGATACATTGGGTGATCTCGGTACAGCTCCCACAGACTTAACGAGGTTGCACCGATCCAGATTAACAGCTTCTCTTGTTGTGAAGAATGATTTCTCTATGACATGGAAGAGGTCCATCACATTAATACACTAGCAAAAACATAGGACTCACTGAGTGGGGTAGTGTTATAAGGAGACTCGGGGGGCACATTCTCAAAAGCTTGGTCAGCGTCCAATTAAATTAAGTTACCAGCCTATAACCTAAAAAGAAAGGCATACCAAAAAAAGCGGCACATATGCAGAAAACAAGTAGTGACGCCTGCCCAGATGTCCAACCTTCAGTATTCAAGTAAAATACAAGCATTCCAGCAATGAAATAGACTCCAAAACATAGCACAAATAAAACGTAAGAACAGGCAGTGGCAATATAGCAATATAGTGGCAATATAGTCTGTGGTGGGATATATCATATCCCTATGATGGTTGAACAGCTATAGAATGGAAAACTATGGTGCGATCGAAGGAATAGCAGTAACACCTTTGTGTAATTGAAAATAGGGTGGTGTCTATTCAAATTGGGTAGAATGCCAAGATCAGCAAAATGGGCGGAAAAAAAGGGGAAAAATACCTCATTACCATCCATGGGAGCAAAAAAAGGCATTCAAAAGTAGAGTATGCTGAAAAGGAAGGGCAAATGTACATGAAAAGGAGTAAAGAAAAATAGAGAAAGGAGAGCAAATTAGGCAGAAAGAGGGGGGGGGGGGTGGAGAGGGAGCGTACACCAGATATTAGACCGTATGTGCACAGTTATAGTCCAAAAAACGGGTGGTCCACTGTGAGACTGGGAAGTGGTCATGCCAAGGCTGCCAAGTGTGCAATAATTTATTGTGTCTTTATTATCGGGTGTGGCGTTTCATTAATGAATGTACCCTGAAACCGTTTCTTGACTACTTCATAGCAAAGTGTTGAATATTTCCACAGATTTGTGATTGTCCGTTTTTTCACTATAAAGATATGGGTGGTGAGTGTGAGCTCACGCCAGGACACATTTCCTATTGGTTTATCCAAGATGGCTTGCCAAGGGTTCTTGTGAAGATAAACATGGAGAATCGTGTTGGCCATAGTATATATCCGTATCCATAACCTTCTATGAGACAGGTCCAACAGATATGTTTTATATTGTCCAGGTCTGAGCAAATTCTCAAGCAGTTTGTGAATAAGTAGGTAGACATTTGGCTATCTGTGCTGGAATAAAAATGCCAACGTGACATGACCTTGAACAAATTTTCCAAGGCAACCACATTATGTGACCAGCTGCTCACATAGCATTCCAGTCTTCAGGAGTTTGAGCTGCATCAAGATCACTTTCCCATTTAGCACAATACAATGGTGTTTGTGTAATTGTGATGCTCTTGATGTTGGGAGAATAGCAGAGAAATTAGGGTTTGAGCGATATTTGGACTCAAAAGCAGTGGTGGCTATAGACCAGTCATGATTCCGAAGAAGGGACTCCAAAAAGTCGGGAATTCGTAGATAATAAAATTACTCAAAGCTCATTTAATCTGGGTCTAGTGGGACCCCAAATAAACTGAAGGACGAATTGCTGTAGTGAGTGGAGAATATGTGGCGGGATGGGAATAGGAAGGACCCTAAATGCATATAGGAGGGACATCTTAATTGCATGGACGCGGCCAAGCCTGGAAACATGACACCTGTCCCAGGTATCCAAGATGCGCTTCAAAGATTGAATAAGAGGGGGATAATTAGCTGCGTACAGGGAACAAAAGGGAGGGTAAGATGTATACCTAGGTACGGAATGGCATTGGACTACTGAAATGGGAAGCTAACGTGGAAGGAATCAGACAGTTGTCCTCAAGGAAACATTCAGGGCTTATGATTTGGATTAAGTCACGCTCAAACTTATAAAGGATGCAACCCAGTTCATAAGAGAGGATATTAGGCAGGGTGGTATGGGGAGACATAAAATACATAAGAATGTCGTCTGCAAACATGGCTATTTTATGTGACACACCTGTCAGCTCAGTCCCTATTATGATTGCATTCGTCCATATATGGGCCTCCAAAGGTTTTAAAGCTAATATGAACAGAAGGGGCGACAGGGGACAACACTCTAAAGCTCCACTATTAAAAAATAACATTTCTGACGATATCACCACTTTGGCCTGACTGAATTCCCAGAAAAATTGAGAAAACCAAAATTTATGTAACTCTTAAGCCGCATACACACGATCGTATTTTCCGATGGGAAATGTGTGATGACAGGCTGTTGGCGGAAAATCCGACCGTTTGTACGATCCATCGGACACATTCTCTTCTTTATTTAATGTGATAATAATGAAGCTGCTTTGCTGGTGATACTGAGTTATGGCAAACGTATTTTAAAAGGCTTTTATTTTCTAGTGATATCAAGAATAATATTATTATGCTTTTTTTTTGGGGGGGGGGGGGCAAGTTACCACAAGAAAAAGGATTGCTGCTCAAGGTGTGTGATGAGAGACTAAGGTAGTCTATAGGAGTGCCAGCCCCGGCCCGCCTCCGTGGGAAACTTGGAAAGAACAAAGGAATAGCTGCACATCCAGAACTCCCGATTGCCTTTTATTGATCACAGGGATAGCACCAAAAACACCAACAGATAGTCACGTAGACAAGTTTCACACATACATCTTGTGCTTAATCATTACAATGACTGAAAAAACTGATAGAACTTAAATAGACCGCCCCAGTAGATACAGGTGTTCCAGGGGTGGTGCTAATCAGTAATACAACACAGCCTGATCAAGCTTCAGCCTGTAAGAGCCTCCAATTGGTGATTAAAATAAAGAACCAGATTGAAGGTCCAAGTCAGCATGCACTGAGAAATCTCAGCAACACATGCAACATAATGGACAGACAATCACATACACACATAGTGATACATATACTAAATACCATTAAAAACATTTTGAGAAAGGGCAGAATAATAGTGAAAATAAGGACAAGTATAGTTCATTCACACAGAAAAATTATATAAATGTACATACATAGACATAACAAGATAACAAAATAATAATAAATTAATAAATAAGTTTAAGTGGAACCCAATCCAGTGTATCTACATAGAAATCCCCGAGGTAGAGATAAAAGAATCCATTCACAAATGGTGAAAGGCATGTATAGCATGTATATATATATATATATATATATATATATAATATACAAGCACCATCGTAAAAATAAAGCCGGACACAATCAGGGCACAAGACCCAATATATTACCTGCAGTTACAGCGTGGTATGCCGAAGCCCAAAGACCTGCAATACTGTCCAGAGATGCCCATGCACCGGCCAATATCGATCGCATAGCAATTGCGATATGAATATGTAATAATGTATAAAGAAATAAATGTGGCTCAAGAGATACCGCACACAATAATAATAGCAAATGAAAATAAATGTAAAGGTATCGGACCTAGTTCAGGGTGGTGAGGTGAGAGGTAAAGCATATAAACGCATACGAAAAAAAATGAAAATGTGAAAAAAAAAGTTATATATATATATATATATAAATAATATATAGGAGGCAAATGTGTCGGTCCCCAAAGTATGGAGGGAAGTACAAACCTGTCACTCATAAAAGTGGCTAACATCCCACTCAAAGTTGAGCCCGAGCAGGATGCGAGTCTGTAGGTGAAAAATCCAGAAGACTTCCCTCCGACAGAGGGAGCGAAGAACATCACCCCCTTGCCTCGAAAGCTTGACCTTCTCAATAACTTGAACCTGCATGGCTGCTCTGTCCCCATTGTGGCACCTATTGAAATGTTTAGCCACATTGGTAGACAGATTTTTGTGCACACTATAAATGTGTTCTTGAAACCGGTCTCTAAGGCGTCTTGTGGTCCTGTCCACAGATTGCATGTCACAAATCGCACAAATAACTTATGTTGCTAGTGTTGCAATTGAAAAAGGACCCAATGTTGTATACTCTATGGTTGGTCGAGGCGCTAAATGTGTTCCCACCACATATGTGGCTACAGCAAGAACATCCCGGTGCACCACACCTGTAGTTGCCTTTGCAGTGTAACCAGGTGACAGAACGGAAAACCTTGGCGTGGAAAAACCACAGCACCATTATCCCGTAGTTTTAAAGATCAAAGATACAACTATGTTGGTGTTCCTTGTCAATTTTAAAATGTATTTTTTTAAATGTAACTGCCTACTCCCAGATTGTCATTTGAAGTAAAAAACATAGCCAAGTATTATTCTCCACAATTTTTTTATTGTGTATTAAAAAAAGAAAACAAATAAAATTAGACATGCTAACTGCCAATAGAAATTAACCAAAAAGTGCATTCTATGCATCCAAAAATATAGAAAATATACCAAATCAAATCATTATTCCACCAAAAAATAAAATAAAAGCCTCATGCATGTGTCCTGCTTCTTAATATAGGGGGTCAACAATGCCAAGAGTTGGTGAAAGCAGGAGTCCGTCATCCGGAGATAATTCCGAAAATCATCTGGATAATTCTCCTGGAGCTCCCGCAGCAAAGGCATATGACATAATTGGTCACAATTAATAAAGCAACCAATTTTTGGTCCAAGAAATCCTGTTTCTGGACTGGACTTGGGTCAAAGCAATAACTCCAAGGCCAATAATAAATAACACATTATCGCCTCCGATTCCGCAACATGTCTGGTTGACGAACCTGGTTGAACTAACTGAAAAGCACGAAATGAAAAGTGCAAACTGAAAAGAGTTAAATGAAAAGCGCAAAATGAAAAGCGCAAATCAACACTCACCAAACTTCTACTAACACAAAATTAGCAGAAGGAGCCCAAAGGGTGGCGCTAAAGGGCTGAAAAACGACGTAGTACGTCACTACGTTCGTGTTTGTTGGCCGACAATTCCTTGCTGTTTGTATGCAAGACAATATCCAGGCACATGCCTTCGGACAAAAGTCAGAGGTTTTGTTTGCGTAAAATCCGATCGTGTGTACGAGGCTTTACTCTCACCCTTATTTTCAACAATCAGAACAAGAACAAGAAGAAACTGTAAATAATAATATTTCCTATCACTCTGTGGAACCTTGTCAGCTTTACTGCAACAAACTTCTGCTACAATAAACCAACCATAATAAATGCTGATCCCTCAAGGATGCTGTCTGCTGAAAGTAGTTTAACTAGGAAAATAACAAAAATAAATCACAAGCCATCATATTATACTTTAATTTCAAAAGCATTTTAAAAGGAACCAACTATAATCCCAGCAAGACATCTCAGCAAAATGTTACTGTCCCATAAATTGGGACCTCTGGGGAAGACCAGTGTTAATTACATTCACACGGCATAGGAAACCATTACTGAACAAAAGCCAAGTGGTTTTGAGGACTGTAGCAGTTTAACTGTGTCAGATCTTTACTAAAAGAAAGGCTGCGCTTTAAAAAAAAAAAAAAAGTGAAAATCCGTGAACACTTTACTTAAACAAAAGTTTCATAACTGTTTATTGTATCATCTGCCTAAAATTTTTAATTTTTCATACAATATGCTGATGAATATTAAAGATTAACTCTGAGCAGATAAAAGATAAAGCATACTGTAAATGCAGCAATAAACTTACTTTATGCAGAAAATGTCTCTTTTCCATCTATTGTCATGTGTCAAAGTCACATGATCTGTCTCCTCCTATCACAAAGCTATCTATGCTCCATTGAGCACAGAGAATATCTTGGAGCTTCCTCAGCTACACACCTTGGACCAGTTTTTAAGAATGTAATGGGCTGCGGCATGCACAGCGCAATAGTGCATAATGGAGATAGTGATATAGTGAGCACCCTAGTCTGCCTCCTATCTTGTTGTCCTATTTAACCACTTCAGCCCCGGAAGATTTGGCTGCTGAATGACCAGGCCATTTTTTGCGATTCGGCACTGCGTCACTTTAACTGACAAATACGCGGTCGTGCGGCGCTGCACCCAAACAAAATTGATTTTTTTTCCCACAAATAGAGATTTCTTTTGGTGGTATTTGATCATCTCTGCCGTTTTTATTTTTTGCGCTATAAACAAAAAAAGAGCGACAATATTGAAAAAAAAAAACAATATTTTGTACTTTTTGCTATAATAAATATCCCCATTTTTTTTTTAAAAAGAGACTTTTTTCTCCGTTTAGGCTGATATGTATTTTTCTACATATTTTTGGTAATAAAAATCACAATAAGCGTATATTGATTTGTTTTCGCAAAAGTTATAGCGTCTACAAAATAGGGGATAGGTTTAAAACATTTTTATTATTATTTTTTTTTTACTAGTAATAGCGGCGACCTGCGATTTTTATTGGGACTGCGACATTATGGCGGACACATCAGACACTTTTTTGGGACCATTGGCATTTATACAGCGATCAGTGCTATAAAAATACACTGATTGTAAATGACACTGGCAGGGAAGGGGTTAACACTAGGGGGCGATCAAGGGGTTAACTGTGTTCCCTCTATGTGTTCTAACTGAAGGGGGGAGGGGACTGTGTAGGGGAGATGACAGATCGCTGTTCATAATTTGTATGAACACACGATCAGTCTCTTCTCCCTTCAGAGAACCGGGATCTGTGTGTTTACACACACAGATCCCGGTTCTCGGTGTGTCACGAGCGATTGCGGGAGCCAGGCGGTCATCGCGCCCGCTGGGCACTCGCATCGGCTCCGGGGGGCGAGCAGCGGGTGCGCCCCTAGTGGCCACAGGGCAAAGCAACGTAACATAACATCGTTTCGTCCAGCTGTGCCATTCTGCCGGAGTAAAACTGCAGCAGCTGGTCGGCAAGTGGTTAAAATTGAACAGATTTAAAAGCAATCATTCAAATTATCCTGCAAAACAAATGTGTGTTTTTACAAGGGATTCCTTATTTTTTTGGGTTATTTAGCTTTAGGTTTTCTGGTACAATGATTTTTATTAGCATATAAAGAAAGAACAGATATAACATTTCCATGCAGGTGATATGAACATCAAACATAATTCATGAAAACACAGAAAAAGATGTGTCATAAATTACAGATGAAAAAAAAACATGATCCACCGACCCAGGTCAGGGACCAATGCATAATGGTTGAGCCGTAAGACTCATGGGCTAAGGTAAGCAAAGGAGACAGATGCGCCCATCAAAAGTGGGGCAAACAAAACAAAAAAAAAGGGGGGAGATTGTTAAATAAAGCAGGAGGCAAAAAGAGGGAAAGAAGAACAGAGCGGCGGACAGGGAGTCCAGAGAGGAGGTTTTCAATCCTTATTGTGCTGCTTCTCCCTCTCCCAGTCTAAGCTCTGCATAACAAGGGATTGCAGGAGGCTGATATCAGTAGCTGTGTTAATGAATAGAGAACTGTATTATCTTCTGTATTTTTTTATACACCTGAAATGACAGAGACTTTAATTCAGCTTTAACTTTGGAAAGCTAATCCTGGGCTATAAAGAAAGGACCCCCTCTATGTGCTGCCTGCGGTTTTGTTTATTAACGCTACTAAACTATTGTGCTTAACCCCATGATGAAGGTAAAACAAACATAAAACATTATTACAACTGCTTAGTGTATCTAGATGAATTATACTTGTTTTTTCAGGGCAAATTGAGCCTTCATTTGGTGGTAAACGATAACCTTGTGTTTTTTTTTTCTTATCATTTAGCTGTATATTTCTTGCCATTACCATAACCCACCACCAAAAAACAACCCAAAACGAATTCTCCTGTTCCTGACAATCACAACAATACCACGTATGTGTATGTTATTTGAAGTTTATACCCATAATAAGACCCAGAAACAATAGTATGTTTATACTTTTTTTATCTACACATTGACACTAATGGCCCGTACACACGATCTGAATATCGTACAAAAACGGTCGTCCGAGGAAGCATCGTACGATATTCGGTTCTTGTGTACACTACTTTCGACAGCCGATCACAACCGTTCATCCGATATTATTCGATCAGGCATACCCGGAAATTTTCCTCGTAAGATTCCAGATCGTACGATTTTCGTTTAGTTAGTATAGTTGTCGTCCGAAAATACAATACAAATACATTACAACACGTGACATCACTTCCAATTTTTTTTGTCTGTGGTACGAGAATTTTCGTGACTTTATTTTAGCTATTCAATTTCTACTTGCGACTATTAGCGAGAACGGTCATACGATCAGTCGTACGATATTCGGATCGTGTGTACGGGGCATTACTGACAATGTTTTTTTCGATCTTTTTCGATTTTTGATCAAATTTATTTTAATAAAATGCTTTTGGAGATGCTTTCTAAAGATAGTTTTCTATTTAAGATGCATTAATAATTTTGTTTATTCAGCATGAAATGGAGTTATGTAGCATGAGGCTGTAGTATATTCTGCAATATTTCCATTTTTGGTAAACTCATTCAATGAATCCAAGCTCTGTACGCCGAGATAACATGCACTGCATTGATGCAATTTCACAGTAACCATGAGATAAAACAAAGTTCAAGAATATTCCTTTATCCCATTGTTTTGCAAATCTATGTACACTACAAAGGCTACGATTTAATCGGTTCTGATATCACTGTTTTACTAACCTGACAGCTTATTATTCTAAATAGTAAACCTTCATTTTGTTTGCAAATATTAAAGATTCTAACTACCAGCAAGAATAAGTGCTTGCATTTAAAGAGCACCTGTCATTTCAGATCCATCATGGCAGCACCTTTTAGCGGGCATCCACTCACCAGCTACCGCCACGTCCCTCACCTTGTTGTGTCACTGCCGTATCACCAGCCGTACCATTAAAGTGAATGGGACTGTTAGTGAGTCAACAGCATGTCAGAGGAGAAGCCGCTGCGGGACAGAGATGACAGTTGCTCTTTAAAAATTATGATTTAAATAGAGTTGATTTACATAAAGCCTTTTTACTAGTGATTTAAATCAAATCCACCATGACACCAGCCCTGACATTTGACCCTAATCTTGTCCCTATCTCTGATCTAGCTATTTTATCTAGATTATATTTATTTATTTTTTACACAACTTTTTTTTTTTTTTATTGACATACTTCTCTTCTAGCAAGTAAAAAAAGATGCAATGAGAGGGATTTATCAAAACTGGAGCAGCCAGAATCTAGAGCAGTTGTGAATGGAAACCAATCAGCTTCTATCTTTCATTTTCAAAGCTTAAATGAACAAGCTGAAGAAAGAAGCTGATTGGTTGCCATACACCTCTGCTTCAGATTCTGTCTGCCTCAGTTCAATCAAATTCCCTTCAATATATCTTTTCTCCATTCAAAGGAGATAGAACATAGGGGTAAGCTGTACAGTTACTGATCACTGTGATAGCCAATTACAGGCTATCACAGTGATCCTGTGATCAAGAACCCAGAGCTGTCTCTGACACCTCGATCTCCCAGCACAAACACAAGAGTAGGAGCCACTTCAGTGAGGCCACATATTTGTGTACACTTGTCAAAAAGGGCTCCCCCCCTCCACTGCCACATTTGGCACTTTTTTTTTGGGGGGGGGGGTACCTAGTTTTGACAGGTAACAGCTCCCACTTCCTGGTAAGATCGCCACATGATGACCTACGTCATTTCCGGCTCCTCCTCCTTCCCCCCCACTGCCTTCTGGGACACTCAGAGATCCCAGAAGACTATGGGACCATTCGGAAAGCGCAGCGCGACTTGTGCATGAGCAGTAGGAAATAGGCCGTAAAGCCGCAAGGCTTCACTTTCTGTTACCCTTACTACAGATGCTGGCGCCTGCACCCAAAGCCAGTTGACGAGTCGGCTTGGACATTGCGGGATCCCTGGACAGGTAAGTGTCCTTATAATAAAAGTCAGCAGCTATAGTATTTGTAGCTGCTGACTTTTAATTTATTTATTTTTTTTACAGACTGGAACTCCTCTTTAAGGTATAGCTATCAATAAAAATCACACTTCACATGAATCAATAGGGTACATGTTGGCATTACAAAATCTATTTGAAAGGACAAAAGTGCTCTAGAATGTCAATATAACCACTTTTAGCTACAATGATAATGCATTAATTACAAACTCTGATGCAATTTTTTACATAAGATAGGATAATCTTTTCTCATGTACACCTAAAAATTTAAACTTTTTTAACTTTAATTTTACTTTAAATTACTTTTACTTTGTATTTTAATTTTTTTTATCCAAGACCATTTTCAAAAAAATCTCTTTTGGCATGACTCGTGCCTCCCAGTGTGTCATGTTGTTGAGACAAAATGTTAAATCTGGTGCCTGCTTTAATAATGTTTACTGTCCAACTGGAGAACCTTTAAGACAACATCAGTGAGTCAGGCTGAGGCTGCTATCTCTTTTTTTTTTTTAAATAAAAAGGGAAATTGGAGTGGCTGAAGTCCAGCTACCATTCATCACTTCCATTTCTTGAAGTAGATGATATAGCACTAAGCTTTATTATTATTTTTAACATTCTCTGCAGAAAGTCACACAGGGGCTACACTTTCCTACACATAGAATGCCAATGTGCTAATATGAGAATAGCCAATGCCATGAGTAACTGGGATCGAACACCAGATTTGTTCTGACTTCAAACTCTTTATTTGTGCCAGCAGGCTCTATTCTGTTTCCGTGCTGGTAACTTATGCTCACTATACTGTAAATTGGAAGAAAGGGGCTGAAGAAAGCAGATGCAATTGATACCATTTCATTATTCACATTTTTATTGGCATGTGCACCTATAAAGAGTAAAACATAGAAAAAATATATACTGCCCTACTGAAAAAGAACATTCTACACCACACTTCATATATAGAAATTTCCAAACCCTTCTCTGTCGATATAAGGTAAAAATAATTATAAATAATAGGAATAGAATAAAATAATATTTTGATTTAAATAATATTTCGATCTACCAGACTGACAACTCAGGTCGAGCTAGATCTATATTATACTAGAACTATATTACGTCTTTCAGGAGAATAAATCAAACATAAAAGCACATACCGTATATGTAGCAATGTGTTAGAATTCCAGAAATATTAAATTAGTGTAGCATAAATTACTTACTGTAAGTTAAGTTTTGATACTTATAGTCAAATCATGCTAATGTTCAAATGATCTTACTGGGATTTCTTTTGGTAAACCAAGGTATTATGTGTAGAGAGTACTATAACATGTTACATGATGTAATGTGTAACATAATAAGTATTAATAAACATGACAACATTTTGAATACATTATTTCACCAAATGTCACAACTTTACACCACATTTCTTACAAGCTCCCAATTTCTTGCACCGTAATAACAGCAAACAAGGGTTGTGAACAGTGGCGGCCCGTGCATTGTGGGCGCACAGGTTCCGCCCCCATATCCCTGCCGCAGCCCCCTATCAATGCGTCTGGTCCATTTCAGGATGCCAGGTGCATGGATTCCTTTGGTGGGGGCGGTTTCTTTTGAAGCACCTGATTAGAGCCAGAGGCTCTGATAGGTTTCAAAAAAGGGTGGGCTCGAGGCACAGACAGTGCGCCCCGATCCCACCCAATTGTGTGACCATAGCAAATGAATTTTTAGTTATTTTCACACTAAAGTTCCTTTAGTCCAATCAGGAGGCAGTTTCCCAATTGGCCAAAGCGTCAGGCTATCCTGTTGAATGCCTGGCGCTTAGGAAGACAAGACACGCGCTGGAGAGACACGCGCCGGAATGACATCCTCCACCGCCGCTGCTGCCTGCACATGAGACACAGGCTTTGGAGGAGACTGCCCAGAGCCCCGCACATAGGAGGAGACTGCCCTCAGCCCCGTACACAAGAGACTGCCCACAGCCCCACACACAAGAGACACCACCACAACCCGGCAAGTGCCGGACCTCCCACAGGGGGTCTCTGGATGCGGTCAGTGCCGTGCTGTGCCAACATGGGGGGGTGCTGGTTGTTTGACGCCCCCCCCCCAAAAAAAAAAAAAAAAACCACCAGCCGCCACTGGTTGTGAATGAAAATAGCAATAGTTATAAAAATAACAACCGCTAGAATTTACATTATGATGCAATTTGTCAAAATTTTACCTTGTGTTTTTGAAGCTTCCTTAATTATTTTCTGGAGTCCTTTCATTTCCACATCCAGTTCTTCATAGTTAATGTCACGAGATTCCACCTTAGGAGCCTGGAAGAGCGAAGGGTCAGTACCCAAGTAGGAGCACTGTAACTGACCACTGTCACTGAGTGTCACTATCATCCCTTTCATGTCCCTGCAAGAAAAAAAAATGTGCAAATAAACTCATATTCTAGAACTATAATTATAAAAAAAGACATAAATCAGCAAAGTATTTTTTAGACCAGAAAGCACAAAAAAAAAATATTTTAATTTCCCTTGGAAATTGAAGTGTTACTAAACCCTCAACAGTAAAATCTGTCTGTATATGCAGCAAAGCATGCTCTTTATACTCACCATGGAACCTGAGGAGTTAATCCCCTGCATTGTGTAAAAAGGCTGTTTGATCTGGTCTTCTCTAATCCTCTCCTTTTTCCACTGTCCCAATCCATCTCCTGATGGAACAGAGGCTAGGAGATGAGCTGTACATGCTCAGTTCAGTGTGTATTGCTAGAGAGTGTTTTTTTCTTGGGGGAGTGCATGTGATCAACACAGGGCCAATCAGTACTGCCAGACAGTAGGTCAAGGGTCCTGCAGCCTCATAGGACAATCAGAAGAGAATGAAAACCCCTCCTACAAGCTTTATCCAGACACTGATAGAAGTCACAAGACTGCTATATACTGCTGATGAAAAAAGGTATTTAGCAGTGTATATTTACTCAAATAATTGCATTTCCATGTTCTGTGTACTGTGGGAGACCAGATATAGTGAATGCAGGGTCCTGAGTTTAGTAACATTTTAAGGGTGAAGAGGTCCCCATTTTCAAACAAATTTGATATGGTTCCTTGTACTTAACAAGTACAAGGAAATTAAAATGACCCTGTCATAAGAGAAGTATGATATAGAGGCATAACCAAAAACACTACAGCGCTGACACTGTGATAAAATGTCATATACCAGGTTAAAAAAGAGGTATTAAATACTTATTCCCGAAGGTATAGGAATAAAAATGTCAATTAGTAGGAAATGGCTGGCACTGTGGTGCTGGCAAGGCTGCTTTTATTTGTGGGCTGGAAATCCACAATCTGGAAAATAGGAAGGCAAGAAAGCACCAAACCGGCATAATATAGCACAATTTATTAAGTAAAATACCTTATAAAACAAATAGAACTCACAAGCGGGTGAGGGGGAGAGAAAGGATGACACTCTGCAGTGGATTGTAATGAGCTGGGAGCTGTGGGGTAGTCATTGGTGGAAAAGAAAGCCAGCTGTGGTGGGGTACAAGATGAGCCTGAAGTCCGTGCAGGGAGACCGGCGTTAGGCTGCCCTGTATGGCCATGATGGTATATCCAGAAATCGGATGTCCGCCCAAATGTGTCCAGTTGGAGTAGTGAGGAGCTGTCAGTCCAACTGCTCTGTGAGCCAATTAGGATGCGTTTCAGAAGCTTAACCATGCCTCCTTCATCAAAGGCTGATAGAGGCATGGTTAAGCTTCCGAAACGCAACCTGATTGGCTCACACAGCGGTTGAACCGACAGCTCCTCTCACTACTCCAGCTGGACACATCGTCTTTGGGCAGACATCAGATTTCTGGATATACCACCACGGCCACACAGGGCAGCCTAACGCCGGTCTCCCTGCATTGACTCCAGGCTCATTTTGCTCCCCACCACAGCCAGGTTTCTTATCCACCAAGAACTACCACACATCTCCCAGCTTATTAAAATCCACTGAGGACTGTCATCCTTTCTCTCCCCCTCAGACCTCCTTAGACCTCCTTCTAAAAATGCTAGATGCCCGGCTGTGTCTGATTTCAGTATGTTAATCACAGACCAGGAACAAGCATAGTTTAAATGAGTGTCGGAAAAGTGTCAGAACTGCTTATATCTATACTTATTCTATTCCCGTGAGCAATGAAGCAATGAAATCAAAACATCAGAATGACAGCCAGGGAACTAACATTTTAAAGGAAAGCTTAGTAACTGCAATTCTATTAATCTTTCATGGCAGTGTCCCTTTAATATTGGTGCACTCTAGAAATAAAACACAGGACAGATCAGTTCATCTTCATTAATTCTAGATGAAACACACCAAGGGCATGCATGTTACTTATGAGGTTTAATAAAACCCCATCGACATTTCTTCCACATTCTCTAGTCAGTAAAATCAGTCTTTCTACGACAGAATTAATCTATAAAAAAATAGCTAAATTTCTTTTAAAATCACCTTAGAAAATAGAGTAATAAGCGCTTTCTTCGTAGAAAATCTTACGTTTCAATAACCCACGGTCTCACAGAACTATTAATGAAAAAAATTGAAGTTTTGTGTATTGGATGACTTGAAAGAGAATCATTTTGGGGGTGTAATTCTATTTCTGCTACAAAGTACAAACCAACCCTGCTCTATTTAATTAAAGGAAACACAGTGTACCAAGTCTAATGAGTACCATATTACCGCCACACTTCCTATTAAATTAAATTTACTAAAAATACATTTCCATTCTGAAAGCTGTGGAAAATACAGTTTTTCCAAATTTATATCTTATCTTATATAGCTTAATTTACAGTGTGCCCAAAACTTACTACTGTTTCTGCAAAATGTATTACTATATCTGGCACTCAAGAAATGACACCTGCAATTTCAATCACCTTTCCACAAGATTTTTTACAAGGAATAATTCCGCTGTCTAAAGCACCACCGTCCCTAAGTGCCATATTTTTATAAGCCACTTCAGGTATCAAATCTGTAGTATTTTTCAAAAGACCATAATCACTACTTATATATATATATTCTGAATTTCTCATGACATAGAGAGGTTCTAAAGTTTAAACACAATTCCCAGTTACTTCTGAATAGAACAATTTAATTGTAAGGAACATGAGAACCCCTGTGTCTCTGCTGTTTATACTGATTTACAAAGTCAAGCCACTGTGTCTGAAAGGAAGAAACACAATACCAGATTTTATCTTTAGGTGGCAATGCATGTAAAACGTGAAAGTGTGGCTCTGGATAAAATTGGAGGAGTCATTGCAGGAGAGAACCTGTTCGTGTTTGTACATAAAGTAGTGAAAAGCATGAGATAATAGCTAGTTGATGCCAACTGTAGGGAGGATGTGCTACATAAAAAAAAATATGAAAAAACCTATACCAGAAGGCCAACTTAGCATGGCCTGGAGTAAATTGTGAGATTTTGCTTCAAATAGAGTGTTCCAAGGAGTCACTCCTCTCAGAAAAATGCATTTTAGGGTTTTTTACCCAATATTATTAATTCAAACATCAACATAACACAGTGTCATGTTCAAAGACCCTTTTTCTACTGAAACAGATTCTGTCCGCATCTTTAAGCAGGGACACGCCTCCCTCCCTATTTAAACCTGTGCGTCAGAGCACACAAACCCCAGCAGCAATGATCAGCTTCTCCTAAAATTACTGTATACGCACTTGGATAGAAACCCTTGGCCCCTTTCTCAAAAAAATTTTGCCATCTATCACCTTCATTATGGGTACCCATTTGCCTTTTTCTAGTCCTATACTGACAAACATAAGGCTGCCCACTACAGGGCCTGAATGACTTCTCCCCTAAATCCTTATTGTCCCATGCCTTTTCAGACTGGGGATACATCTGCTGGAACAGCTGCCCACACAGTATGTGAAGGGGAACTCCTCAGTATGTGAGTCAGAGGTACATTTGCTGTCACCACACTGGTATACGTTCGAAAGGGACATGTCAAAAGCTTCTTAACAGTACATTAAAAAGCCATAGTGCCATATTTAAATCAGGGCATTTTTGAGGCATGATACCTTTGTGGGTAATAACAGGACTCCTAAGCATTGACATTGCTCTGTAAGCTTTTTTAGCTATATGGATTTAATGGAGTCTAGCAGTAGCATTACTCTGCATGTGCTGACCAAGCACAATGGAACATTTTCTTTACACCAAAATATATACTTTTATTCAGCTTTGAGTTATGTTTTCAATCACTTTAACAGAAGCAGGTATGGGATGATCTAATTGGGAATTAAATTCCCTTTTGTCCATTGCCACTAGCAATATTGAGAGGGGAAGACGTTTAGCAATTTCAGCTATTTCATTAAGCATATTCTTAAAAGACTCACTACTTCCAGATCACCCCTTAAGCTCTGTCTCACAGAGCTAACTTCTTCAGCCTTTGAACTTTAAGACTCACTCTTACGCTCCAAAGTTTCCAAAACATCCTTCCCCAAATTAACATGCTGTACTCATGCAGGGCTTACCCCACTACATACAGTACTGTACCACCCGTAGTTTCCATCTCCATTTTTCAGGAGGAGTAATTATCTACCACACTGCAACCATCAGTCCCTCCTAAAAATCAGACTGGTATCTGAGGCTGTTTTCACCCACGATAACTACATTATTTGGGGCCAGCAAATACTTCTGTTCCCACCATCAAACACAAAAACAACCATATGCTATCCTAACTCTGTGGAAGGAATACACACAGCTTAGCTTGCAAAACATTGACTCACCTCTTATCGAATACTCTGTAGGCAAATCTCCTTACATCTGACATTTACTATAGGCAACCAGGTCCCTTGCTAGACCTTCATCAAGTGAGAACCCTTCTGGCACAAATTGCCAGTCTCCATTTACTGCTTCTCCCTGCACTTCAGGAGCTTTATTTGGTTTACCATAAAAAATGCACTTTTGAGACCTCAAACTCTTCACTCACACCACTGCACACTCACCAACACCTTTACTCACACCTCTGTGTTTATTTTTGGAATTTTACAGTCTGGATAAGAACTATTACAATTACACGCACATTAGCATAAGTCACTAACCAACTGGGTTAAAGCTAAAACACAGGGGAAAGTGAACATTCCCTCCACGCAGGTAGAGGTGCTACAAAAAGAAATGCATACAATTGTACAAATTTGACAGCTCACAGGAATGCTATAAACAGTCAGTTCTAAGCATTTCCACCTTTCTGCTCCAACATTAGGTCCAAGATTTTATTGAATATCTTTCAATTTAAAGAGTAACTCCACTTTTGCTGAGAAAAAAAACATTACCTTCTGGGTGATCTATGTATATTGCAAGGATTTTAACAAACTTTGTTGCAGATTTCTACCGGTTTCTGCTCTGAAGAAAAGCTGTTTGTTCTTCTATGTCTTTTGGATACTGATTCTGAATGGGATTGGCTTTTTCATAATTGATCTGGTGATGCACATGCAGTGCTCTAAAGAGGAAAGAGGCAGGGCAATTTTTGTTGAATGCCTAAAATCTGGCTTTATATTTTAGTGCAGAGTTCTGGGAAAATCAGTGAGCCAATCACACAAGCAGGAAATTACATTTCTGGGGGCGTTCCATACACAAGCTGTGTATGTAACGCCTCCAGGTATCCACGCTGCACTGAATTTTACAGAAAATTACAGCGGTGCAGATTGAAAAGGAAAGATACTTTTTAATAACATGAAATCAAAATATGGCTTGTGTCGCAATTGTATATGTTATATTTTTTATTTATTTTTTTGAGATTTTTTCCCACAAAAGTGGAGTTACACTTTAAAAATTTGCAAAGCATCATTCATCAGCTTGAAGAACAGCTTGCTATTTGGAGGTTTTGCATCTGTTCAACCCAACCTAGTAAGATTAGCTTGCGAACAAAGAAACAAATCCAGCAAAAGAGTTTCCTGTTGTAGGAGCCTGGAATACAATTAAAAACATACAGAGCAGCACTTTTGGATAAAAGAGTGTTATGAAGGCCAGTGTTTGCACCAAGAAAAAGCGCACTGCTTTCCAATAAATTTAAAACACCTCATAACATGTTGTTGAGTGTATAGAGTGTGATCGAATAGTGTCATCTTAGAAAGCTGTGTGTAGTGTAGTCCATGGAGCAGTTTAAACTGACTCAATTTGTCCATATTCAGCAAATCTGGTTTGCTGCAGCTCATCCCATAGGTCATCTGTTAGGGAGTAAAGAGACAAGAGCTCTCTGCAGCAGATAACATAGGTTAGTAAACACCTTTTTTTTTTGGACAGGGTATCAAAAGGAGGTTCTGAAGCAGAGTAGTTGTCAGAATTAGCGCAACTGCCAAGGTGTGCTGCAACAAGAGGTGGATCTTGTTAGGAATATCATGGTTATCCTTTAGCTATTGAAAACTGAAAAAAGATGCCATTGACAAACGAATGAGACAGGTATTTGATATCCTTGGATGTGCACCACACAGAGTCTGGGTGCCAGTTTAGCTCCTGAAGGTTGAGCTTAAACCACTGAGGCACATGAGATGAGGGCAGCTCCTATTATAACCCAGCAGTGTGATAGCTCAGTGCCAAGCCAGGACAGAGGTATTCGAAAATGATATAGGCTGGAGCGGGGTAACAGATATCCTGTGGATCAGGTTCCATAGTGGATCAAGGGATCCTACCACAGCTGCCTCCATAGAAGTAACTGAATTTTTCAGTGGAGGAAGTCAACCACTCCGGCATTAATGCCAATTGTGAGGATAAAAAATATTTATAGAAGTTAGCGTGAGCAAGGCTGCCACCTGCAAGTTCTGTCTGTAATGTGGGCTTAACCGTGCAGAAGCATTATTCCAAATAAATGAGAATAAGGAAGAATCAAGTTGTGAAATCCACTTTGCACTACAAGTGCAGAGTGCATTTGAAATTGCACTGAAAGTGCACTTGGAATTACAGTCGCTGTAAATCTGAGGGGTAGATCTGAAATGAGGGGAAGCTCTGACGATTTTATCATCCAATCATGTGCAAGCTAAATTGTTTTTTTTTTTTTCCTTGCATGTCCCCCTCGGATCTACAGCGACTGCACTTCCAAGTGCAATTTCAAGTGCACTTGTAATGCAAAGTGGATTTGCCTTTCGTAAATACCCCCCAATGTATTTGGAATACAACCTGGGACATCTGAATTATTTATAGAACTTTAGGAAGATAAATATTTATTGGGTTGATATAGCCTCAACCAAATTAAGAGGAAGAGCAGAGCAGGTTTTAGAGAGATTATAGCAATAAGATGCTGTTGAAAAAAAAGTAGAGCCCATATTGGGTAAGAACACAAAAGTATTTAAAGATCTCAACTGTGGCCAGTTTAGAATGATGCATAAAGAAGTATGATTTGGGGGGCCTTCTAGGGAGAATGATTGACTCTCCCAAGTACACCTTCAAACCAGATAAAGTAGCAGAGCAAAACTATCCATAATATTTAACAGATGTTGAAGTGAAAGTTTGACATCTTGTAAGTATACCAGAGAAACATTGGCATACAAAGAGATGCACTCCTTAAGGAGCCTCTTCTGGATGCCATTAGGCACACATGAATGCCGAATGCTACATGCAAAAAGCAGCTATAAAATGGGGCAACCCTGATAGGTAGGTACCCCTTTACAGAGAAAAAAACGGCAGAGACATCCTGACTAGTAGGTATCCTCTCTAGTGGTTCAGCATATAATAGTTTAGCTTGATGTAGAAAACTGCAGACCTATACCAAATGTCTGCCTAGCAAACACATATTGCCAGCTGACTGAATAAAAAGCTTTCATTATATAAGTTGACACCACAAAGCCATTACTCTGTTGACACTATGTCTGGTGTATGTTTAAGAATAGCCATCTAATGTTGCCATATGTGCTCTTGTCAGGCATCAAGAATGGCCTGAGTGAACAATACTTAATACTGTACTACTTTAGCAATTTGATGGGCCAGCACTTTAATTAAAATTATTCTATTACTATTAATGAACAAAATAGGGCGATAGGATACACATTCCTTTAGACTTTTGCCTGGTGTGTATAAAAAAATAATCAGCAATTTGGTTATGGAATGAGGCAGTTGACCTCTTTTAAAAGTATCATTATAAACTGTAAGTAAATGAGGCACCCAGAACAACAGGCCATCCATCCTCAGAGGTATTTTTTAGCTGGGAAGGAGTGGAAGGCGTCTAGAATTACTTGTTGTGTCTGGAAGTTATCCAGTGAGGTACTGTCCTCCTGTGATAACTGAGGGAGATATAAAGGGGTTGTAAAGTCAGAAGGCTTTTTATCTTAATGCATTAAAAGCCTTCTGTGTGCAGCAGCCTCCCTCAGGCCCCCTAATACTTACCTGAGCTCCCTCTCTATCCAGCGTTGTAGGATTGTCTCAGCTGCCCGGGACTCCTCTCCTCATTGGCTAAGACAGCAGCATAGAGCCATTGGCTCATGCTGCTGTCAATGAGAAGAGAAAGAGGGTGGGGCCAGGCTGCAGCTCCATGTCTGAATGGATACAGGGAGCTGTGGCTTGGCTCGGGTGCCCCCAAAGAAGCTGCTTGCTGTGGGGGGCACTCGTCAGGAGAGAGGGGCCAGGAGAGCCAAAGAGGGACCCGAGAAGAGGAGGATCTGGGCTGCTCTGTATAAAACCGTTACACAGAGCAGGTAAGTATAACATGTTTAATAATATTAACAAAAAACAAAACAAGACTTTACAATCACTTGGTGCGGATTTTTTAAACAGTTTTGTGCATACTTAGTTTGCCTGGAAACAATAACTGCAACTTGAGAATTTATCTCAGCTTACAGGCATTCTATGTAGTGGGGGGTGGGGGGGGGGGGTGTTAAGGTGCTATGACTGTCCCAAAAGGAGATCATTTCACACTTTTTCCTGTGTCCACTACAGTCCCACTACATGCCCATGACAATTATTTACTAAAATTATTAAAATTATACTTTCATCAGAATGATGCTTCTTGTTCTTTTGGCCTCTGTACATAATATCCCAGTAATGCGTATTTCATTGAAATGTGCTTTTCTAATAAGCTACTGAATGCATTTGGGACCATCACCTTAATACCACTGCCAACAACAAACAATAAACCAAACGTTAATCCACAGTCATGGCTAAAAACTGATAGGTATTTTATCAGAAATTGTGATCAACTGACATCACAACAAGTAAAGTCTTTTTTGTTGCCAAGAGATTGCACAAAAAAGCTTTTAACGGGTGATTTGATGACAATACACTTATCCCTGTAGGTGTTAGCAGTTCATATTGCACAGGTTATAGGTTAACTCAAGTTCTTCTTCTATTGTTATTCAAGCATTAGCAAATCCCAGAGAATTGTATTTCAGATTGCTGGCAGTGGTTCATCTTCAAAAGCTAGATGGGTCACTTGCTGTGAAAGAAGAGAAAGTGGAAATATGGCTTGTAATACTAAAACTTCTAAAAAGAACTTTCAAGTGACACTTAGAATCAAATACAGTGAACAAAGAAATCCATTATTATATACAATGGTAGCCTAAAACTGAGAACAATACAAGATTTAAGCTCCCCTTTTGACACAGGGTGAAGCATTTTTGTGTGATATAATAAAATATGTAGTTTGGAATGATGGACTAAAAAAATGGTACAGCCACATATCACAGCTGTGGAATCTCTTCCTACAATGCAAGGCCCTTATTCCCAATGTAGGAAATATATGCAATGCTACCCACAGATATATATTATATCTAAAATGTCTTCCTGTTATATTAATTGGATTATTAGAAAAACAACAAAATTACTGTCACTTTTGGTACATTACTACTTTTACTGTATTAACCACCTGATATTACTATTACTGCCATAGCAATTATTATGCGATACTGCTGGTATGAATTGGTTTAGTTGGTTTGGTTAAGATTCTGTGTGAGGGGCATCATAATTTAAATAAAGGTGTCTTTAGTCATCTAAGAGTAACATACAGTATATGCACATACCTTAGATCTCTCTCACTGGATTATGAAAACTGGAATGCTTTATTTACCAACAAAATACCTTAGAAAAGAACTATATCATTTTTTTACTGCTATCATTTACCTACATATTTTTTTTTAACAGATAGAACCTACATATCTTTAGCAAGTTTTTCCAAACAAAGATAGATGACCTAAGCTTTAGACGACATGTCCTAATAGCAGATGTTGTCTTTGTTGGGGGCTATACTTTCAGATACCATTTTTTTTAATACCTGTGCAAGCAGACACCAATGCCCACCCATCCATGAATTGCCCTGTTTTTTAAACAAATTCAGGTATAAGTAAATCAGAATAAATTATTAACTCATTGTCAGCATAGCACTTAAATGTGTACTAGCATGCAATGATTCGATAACACTAATGCCCCGTACACACGGTCGGACTTTGTTCGGACATTCCGACAACAAAATACTAGGATTTTTTCCGACGGATGTTGGCTCAAACTTGTCTTGCATACACACGGTCACACAAAGTTGTCGGAAAATCCGATTGTTCTAAACGCGGTGACATAAAACACGTACGTCGGGACTATAAACGGGGCAGTAGCCAATAGCTTTCATCTCTTTATTTATTCTGAGCATGCGTGGCACTTTGTCCGTCGGATTTGTGTACACACGATCGGAATTTCCGACAACGGATTTTGTTGTCGGAAAATTTTATAGCCTGCTCTCAAACTTTGTGTGTCGGAAATTCCTATGGAAAATGTGTGATGGAGCCCACACACGGTCGGAATTTCCGACAAGGTCCTATCACACATTTTCCGTTGAAAAATCCGACCGTGTGTACAGGGCATAATACAAGTGCTACTGGATAATATCTGGTGAATCTAACATAAGATGCAGAAGATCACTTCTGCTCAGGTAAGTATTTAAAGGGGCCTGGGGGCAACTGAACATAGAAGGTTTTTTACCTTAATGCAAAGAATGAATTACTGTAGGGTAAAAAAAACCTCCCTCTACCACGTTTCTCACAATATTGTCTTCTTAAACTTTCATTCCTGTACCCTTCTTCTCCACCCCACAATGTATACTGTATATCACCCTCACTCCTGCCTGCTCCATACTGCACTTATCACCATCCGCTTATTCTGAATCCACATGCTGACATATCCTCTAGGGTTACATGCATCAATATAAATTTCACTCCCCTCATCCTCTTGCTTTTCCTGACCTCATGAGATATTTTACCCAATCCTCGACCTCTTCTGTTTAACTTTCACCCCCACATCTGGCATCCTTCTTCCTCCTGCAACAGCCAGAATCCACAAACTCTAATTTCTATTCACCTGCTCTCAAGGACCAGCCCCTCTTCTTATGCATACTCCGGAATGCCTGTTCTGTCTGTAACAAGCTCATCTCTGTCCATGACCATGTAATCTCCAACTTGCTTGAACTAGTTGCCATTGCTTCAATAATCTGACTGCCTTTCCAGCTGACCTCTCCTATGGTGGCCTCTGCTAGACTCAACCAAACCCAGTGGACAAATAGGGGGTAGAGTTGGAATCCTTCTATTCCCACAAAGCTGTTTTCAAGTTCTTCCTTCACCTCCATCTCTATCACTCTGCTTTTTTGAATCTCACTGTATCTGCATGTTTTACCCAGTTTCTCTGAGGATTGCTGTGATTTATTGGCTTCCCTGACAATTTCTCTATCTAGCTACCCTACTTTCTCACCTCTGTAATTCCCAATATCATTCTTGGTGACCTCAACATCTCTGTGCTAAGAAGCCGGCTATTTCTCAAACTAACCTCATCTTTCAACCTAACGCAATGAACACACCCTTCTACTTACCTTGACGGCCCCTGCCCTTGTTTATTTTCTGCCTCTGCATTCTCTACAACCTCTCAAACACCAATCACAACCTGGTCAGTTTCACTCTTATCCTGTTTTCAACTTCCTATCCCTTCAACCAGCAAACCGTTATCATGTAGTAACCTTCACCACTGCCACCTTTTCTGTTCTCTATTCTGCTACTGATGATCTCTGTGACAAACGCTTACCCCTGACCTGGCCACTTTTGTCTACAACAGCTCACTATCATCCATCGCTGAGTGCTCTTGCTCCCCTTACTACATACAGAATTAGGTCCTGATCATGTTAACAAACAAGTGACAATAAAAGTCCCAAACAATTGAGCGCATGTGATGTAAAACTAGATCCATGCAAGACTTTACCCCATATAAAACTGTCCTCCTAAACATAATTCCTCCCTCAGTGCTGCCAAAAATATTTATCACTCTCATTAACACACTCTCATCCAATCCTTGGTATATGCAATTTGTGATGAGATTGCCACTGTTAAAGCGGAGCTCCATCCAAAAGGGGAAGTATCGCTTTAAGGTCTCCTCCCCCTCCAGGCACCTAGCAATCCAAGCTCTTCTCCCCTTCCCTCCCCACAGTCTTCTGTGAGACGTCACAGGTTCCAGAAAACTGCAGGACCATTCACAATGCGCAGCGCAGCTTTCACATGTGCAGTGGGCACCCTGCTGTGAAGACGCAACGTGTCACAGCTGGGTGCCCACAGTTGAGATGCTGGCGCCGGGTGTTTTAATAAACACAAAAACTGACTGGACCTCGTCTATTATCTCCCCCAATTATCATACCTGTTAACACAACACTATACTTAAAAAGCTCTTCTTGCACCCCATCAGTCTGAACAACCTAAGACCCATCTTCTTGCTCCCATTTACCTCCAAACTAAAACGCTTAAGGCTGGTACACATGGGCCACATAAAAGCCGGTTTTCCATTGAACAGGCCTATACTGAACGTGTGTGCTGTCAGTGGACCAGCATCCAATTAGCACTTGCAGCCAATGGCTGTGAGCGTTGATCACTGTTCTGGTGGGGGGCAGTCCCCCTGTCAAAACACAATAGCTCAGCAGGGGGGGAGCATGTTGTACTAACATCACTTGTGTTATTAAAGCAACCTATCAGTCTTTTTTCCTTCAGGCTGCTGGGTTGAACAAAAAAAAGCTCCCTGTGTGTACCTGGCATTAATCTTCAACTGTCTGCAATGTTATCTTACTGATAACAATTTTCTTGATCCTGTACAGTCTAGCCTTCAGTCACAACACTCCACGGAAACAGTCCTTTTAAAACTCACTAATAACTTATTTCTACAACCAATGGCCACTACTCAGTACTCTTACCATTAGACCTTTCTGTTGGCTTCAACACAGTTGACCAAAACTCAACTTCCTTGGCCTCCAAGTCTCTGCTCTTTCCTGGTTCCTACCTATGTACGCACTTCTTTAGTGTTATTTACAAGTGGGTGTTTCCCAGGGCTCTGTCCTTAGACCTCTACTATTCTTTATCTATACCTCTTCCCTTAGTCAGTTGATAACCTCACTTGGCTTCCAATACCAACTCTATGCTGATAACATCCCAATCTCTCTACTCCTCAGCTAACCCCTTCCGTCTCCTTGCACATTACTAATCCTCTAACTGACACATGAGTATGGAAGTCAAACTACTTCCTAAAACCGAAATTATTCCAAAATTGAGCTCATAGTTTTTTTTTCTCCCAGTGCCCCCTTCCTTTAAGATTAAAACACAATTATCCTTTCCTCCCTTCATACCAGGATACTAGGTGTTATCTTAAACTCTGACCTCTCCTATAATACCAATGCGCTCCTTCTTAACCAACAACACCACCAAGCTTCTAATTAACTCTCTTGTTATGTCTCGCCTTGACTACTGCAGCTTCCTCTTTGTTGGCCTGGCTCTACACAGGCTATTCCCTCTTTAGTTTATCACCTATGCTGCTGCTGCTAAATTCATCCACCTTACTAACTGTTTAGTGTCTGCCACTACCTTCAATCTTTCGATCATCCAACAAATAAAATTCAAAATATTAACAACTTACAAAACCATTCACAACTCTGCCTCTAGCTACATCACCAAGCTCATCTCAAAGTATAAACGAAACCATCTGTTTTAAGTCTAAGCTTCCTTGGTTTTACCACAAGAACCTTAATAGATAAACGCAAAGCAAAACACCATCCAATTCACTTCTCCCAAAACCTCCTGCTCTGCTAGCGTCCTTGTCATCTGCTCTCATGCTTACGTCCAGGACTTCTCCAGAGCCTCTCTCATCCTCTGGAACCCCCTACCTCAACCTGTACTGCTATTTCCTAGTTTGTTTGCCTTTAGGAAATCCATGAAAACTCATCTCTTCTGACAAGCCTATACTGCCTCTAGCTAGAAACTGAATTCTATCCTCTTGATCAAATCATCTTCACACAGCTACTAACTTTTGTATCACTTTCCTTTCCATTTAAATTGTAAGCTCTCATGAGCAGGGCAATGTTGTAATCTAGAGAGTTCCAAATTGCTGGTGTGCCACAGCCACCAACAGCTGCATTAGATAACATGAGTAGCCAATGAAGATGGTTAACTACGAATAATAGATGTAAATTGCTTAGCGACCTTTCACTGACTACAACTTATTTTTTCTTGTCAAGGAGAATGGTTCTGTAGGCACCACTAAAATGCTAGTGTGACATGGGCCTTACAGTCAGTTGTTTTGTTCCTCATGCAGAGTTATAGTTACGCTGGATATCATCACTTCCTCTGTAATGATACATGTAATGTATTGTATTATATATGTTGGAATTGTTATGAAAAATGATCTACCCTTTAATAAATAAAGACATGACCTTCCAATTCAAAACAGTTGCCAAGTGTGCTCACCTCTTCCAGTTCTTATCTGTATTATAGCAATTGAATACATGCCAAATACTAGGGTATGGCAGGGTACTAGGGCATGGCAGAACAGCTAAGCTGCTGTAAGCTGTTTTCAGATCTGCCTTGCTGTACCATTATTAACATATAATACTTTTACATGTGCACATGGATCTTCTATATCTTTCTGAGCCCAAATACAGTGATGATTTCATATGCATTTTTAAGAAATTCTTGCAATTCAGATTCACACTCTTTGCCCCATTACAAGGGTAGAACCTAAAACAGAATGCACTAAAATGCCCATTAGGATAAAAAGACATACAACCATGATACTAATTTCTATTGTAAATGTCATTATCAACAAAGACTTGGTCATGACATCAAGTCCTACATATCTCCAAAATACAGGTCAGCAAGGTATTAAATATAATACTGTAAATATTATTAAGATTTTAAGGGCATATTTATAAAGCAGAGAACCTGACATTCAGCAAACATTCTTTCCAGGTGAATCTTCCAGGCACATGTGTTTTAAATAACAGTGATTGATTCACAACCAGAGAATGTTTGGTGAAAGTCACATTCAATGCTTTAAAATTGGACCTCTAAGTATAAAGTTATAAACAGAACTAAAAAGAATTAAAGTTGGTTGTAAACCTATACATATACTCAGTGAAGTGACTAGTCTCAGGTGATTAAACAAATCCTCCTACATACAGTAAGTTGTATCGGTTCATTTGCAGTCCTCTCTCTCTCTCCGTTACAGCCTCCTAAAGCACATATTTTTAATAGCAGTTCCGAGCTTCAGTAGGCAGGGGGTAGAGATCCAATGTCACACACTGCTCAGCATAGAGCAGGAAGCTGAGTGTCTGAGTGTAATCTGAGACCTGAGTGGGAATCCACACAGTCTCAGAGAAACATGCACAGATGAGGCTTTCAATCACCTACTGTGAGCTGGAGAGGGGGTGGAGCCATCTCCCAGGATTCTCTGGTGTTGGCATACACTGTCAGAAATGACTAATGCTGATAGAGGAATAACAGAGCAGACAGAAATCACACTAGGTGCTTTGGATCACGGTAAGTACACACTATAGAAGGATATACTTTGTTCGGTCTTTATTTCAGAGGTTTACAAACACTGTAATGCGTATAACTAAACATAAATGGCCTTGTGCAAGCCACATTCATTATTATGAATATTTGTAATTTTTCTACAAAAGCGGCTAGCAGTTACATATATAAAGAGTATAATTAATTTGACTGAATTTTATCTGACCCTAGTTTGTAGAGCATGTCAATAAACTAGCTGGCACAAAATAAAAATCCATACCATAGTTCTCAGCCAAAACAAAAACCCAATTTAACAGCTGTTGACAGACTAACACTTTAATGTCAAATAATACTACCATTAAAAGTAAACTAAAGGACACAGAGAAAAGAGACTAAGTGATCTGTGAACTTTAAGTGCTTTAAAATAGGTTACTTTTTGAAGGTGATGAGATTTAGGCAACTCTGGATAAGAACTGGGGAGCCATTTAAGTGCTTCACTCATCTGAATAAGCCTATTGTAAAAAATAGAAGGAATATCATGCTCCTGTGTGCTACACGAGATGTAGATAGAGTGGATGTTATTGTGAATCATCAATCATTCAAATCCCATTCATATACCAATTTCTAAAAGATATATTTCTGCATTGGAAAGTAATTCACTATGCTACTTTAATGTAACGATTATAACATTTATGGTTCATTCTATCCACCTTGTGTATGACTCGATTTAGCCATATATAAATTAGGCTATATATGAACCTATAGAAATGACTGCAAAAGAAAACATTTCATATAAACCCTTCTGTAAAAAGAGCAGTCCTGCTCCCACTTTATATGATGTTAATTTATAAGTGTATTCCCATATTTTGATATACATTATGAGGCTGATTTACTAAAGGCAAAGAATTAAGACTTCCCCCAAGAGTTAAATGCTCACTTATGTCTAGGGTACCAGGAAAAAGGACATTTTACTTACCTTATCCCTGACTCCCCCCCAACAGCCAGCAGTGTCCTCACCCTCGCAGGACCCCTTCGTCAGGTATGTGATGATGCCTGACAAAGAAGTCCTGCGAAGCTCCGAAAGGCTGCCCTTGCTACTTCGCAATGTGATCGTTCTTCAATAATAGCTTTGGATGATACTTGACGATCCGTGTGCCTTAGAGAAAAGGATATGGGGGTCCGTCTTATGGCACAGAGGGTGCCTGCAGGATTGAAGGATTAGGTAATCAAAACACCTATGTAGAAAAGAACATTGAGGTTGATTTACTAAAACTAGAGAGTGGAAAATTTGTTGCAGCTATGCCTGATAGCCAAACAGCTTCTAACTTCAGCTTGTTCAATTAAGCTTTCACGTCAAAACCTGGAAGCTGATTGGTTTCTATGCACAGCTGCACCAGATTTTGCACTCTCCAGTTTTAGCAAATTAACCCCACAGCAGTACCTGTCAAGCCACAGTACAGAGGGGAGAAAAGCAATCAGTGTGGCTTGCAGTCTAGCACTAGGCCTCATTGAGTCAAAAGAAGGGCTAGTGCAGGCTGGAAGTGCTGTGCTCAGACCTACATGTGATTAACTCATCCCTCAGTTGCAGGACTGTATCTGTTGAGACTGTTGCCCTCGAATGTACCAATGAGCAGGATTTTTTTCTCAAATGAGCTGATTAATGGCTGGTGGTGTGTTTTTTTACAGAATGCAGCAGAGAGGGTGGGAAACATTTAGGGATGGGCAAGACCAGACCCAAGGACCTGCCTGTGGGAGGTTTGGCAACATGTGGCAGGGGGACAATTGCCTTGAGTGCAGGAGTGGTCTGTGCAGAGAAATCCAGTCACTTGATGATGGAAAGGACATCTGCAGTGAGTGCAGTTTTCCATAAGTCCAGTAATCCTGTTCTGTGCTGTGACAGTCCATGGCCTGTGATTTGTCCAAGAGTGATTGTGGCCTGATTAATGATGTATGTATCGGAACAGCTGTGGCATTCCTCACACATATTACACTGCTATCATCACATGTGTAACTATGTTCTTCATTTATAATAGCTGGGGTCTTGGATATTACTGCACTGTCCCAATTGGGGTCCATGGGGGAGGTTGTGGCTCCAGTAGGTAGGCTGTACGGGCCCAATAATTTCTAATGGTGGCTCTACCAGAAAACAAAAATACATCACTTCCTACTTTGGTCCGACTTTGAGCCTACTTCAGCCCATTGAATATCACTGATGTCGGATCAAAGTCGGATCGCCGTTTAAACTGACCAGACTTTGGCATGCGGCTTGTGCTCTGAGGATCTTGAAGGGGAACTCCATGCCAAATAAAAACTAAAAAAAAGGCATGGATTCCGCCCAAAATCCATACCAGACCCTTATCTGAACACACAGCCCGACAGGACAGGAAAGGGGGTGGGGACAAGTGAGCGCCCCCCCTCTTGAACTTTATCAGACCATATGTCCTCAACATGGGGGGTGGGTGCTTTGGGGAAGGGGGGCCCTACGCCCCTACCCCAAAGCACCTTGTCCCCATGTTGATGAGGAAAAAGGCCTCTTCCTGCCAACCCTGACCGTTGGTTGTCGGGGTCTGTGGTTTGGGGGCTAATCAGAATCTGGAGGCCCCCTTTAACAAGGGGGCCCCCAGCTTCCAGCCCCCCCCACCCTATGTGAATGAGTATGGGGTACATTGTACCCCTACCCATTCACCTAAAAAAAAAAAAAAGTGAAAAACAAAACGCATTACACAGGTTTTTAAAATAATTTATTATGGCAGCTCTGTCGTCTCTTCCGATTTCTTCTCCCCTCTCTAGCTCTTCTGCATCTGCCGGTTCTTCTCCCCTCTCTGGGTCATCTTCGCTTTCTGCTGATGTCTTCTAGCCCTCGCCGGTTCTTCTCCCTCTGACTGCTGTCTTCTCTGCTATCCCGGTCTTCCCCGCTATCTTCTCGCTCTTTTGCTGGGTCTTCTCCGCTGTCTTCTCCCTCTGTTATTCTCCTGGGCTCACCAGAGGCCCGCCCCTTATGACAACACCGCCCCATCATGCCCCGGGTGGTGACGTCATAAGAGGCGGGGCCTATGGATGACATCCTCCGGTGACTCTGCCCCATGCCAATATAAGTAGTGGCACACCGGCCACACCAGCATTAAAGAGGGAGAGAGTGTCAAGTCAACATCGGAAGAAGAACAGAGGGGGAAGACAGCGGAGAAGACCCAGCAAATGAGCGAGAAGATAGCGGAGAAGACCCGGACAGTGGAGAAGACCTGGCAAAAGAGCGAGAAGATAGTGGAGAAGACCCAAACAGTGGAGAAGACAGCGGACAGAGGGAGAAGAACCAGAGAGGGCAAGAAGACATCAGCGGAGAGCGAAGAAGACCCAGAGAGGGGAGAAGAACTGGCAGAGGCAGAAGACGTCAGCGGAGGGGGGAAACAAGGCGGAGAGGGGAAAATAAATCGGAAGAGACGACAGAGCTGCCTTAATAAATTACTTTAAAACCCTGTGTAATGTGTTTTATTTTTGCCATTTTTTTTAGGTGAATGGGTAGGGGTACAATGTACCCCATACTCATTCACATAGGGTGGGGGACCGGAATCTGGGGGGCCCCTTGTTAAAGGGGGCTTCCAGATTCTGATAAGCTCCCTGCCCGCAGACCCCGACAACCAACGGCCAGGGTTGTCGGGAAGAGGCCCTTGTCCTCATCATGGGGACAAGGTGCTTTGGGGTGGGGGCACAGGGCCCCCCTGCCCCAAAGCACCCACCCCCCCCATGTTGAGGGCATGCAGCCTGGTACGGTTCAGGAGGGGGGGGGGCGCTCGCTCGTCCTCACCCCCTTTCCTGACCTGCCGGGCTGTGTGCTCGGATAAGGGTCTGGTATGGATTTTGGGGGGACCCAACACTGTTTTTTCGGCGTGGGGGTTCCCTTGAAAATGCATACCAGACCAAAGGGCCTAGTATGCTCTTGGAGGGGGAACCCATGCCATTTTTTGTTTTACATTGTGCGTAGCGTTCCCCCTAAAGATATATCAGACACAGTGCCTGGTATTGTCAGGTATCAAAGTCGGATCCCAGTTCATTAAAGTCGGATGCATGTTGGACTTCAAGTCGCAGGGCAAAGTCGGATCCAAAGTAGTAAGACTGTTGTGTCGTACTGGTGTGAACCCGGCCTCAAATATCACCATCATGGGCAAGACCAAAGAGCTGTCAAAGGACATCAGGAAAAAGATTGTAGACCTGCACAAGGCTGGAATGAGCTACAAGACCATGAGCAAGAAGCTTGGTGAGAAGGAGACAACTGTTGAAGCAATTATTCGCAAATGAAATAAATACAAAATAACCATCAATCGACCTAGGTCCGAAGCTCAATGCAAGATTTCAGCTCATCGGGTAAGGATGATCATGAGAAAAGTGAGGGATTAGCCCAGAACTACACAGGAGGAGCTTGTGAATGATCTCAAGGCAGTTGGGACCATTCACCAAACAAACCATTGGTTAAACAATCCTGCAGCACCTGCAAAGTCACCCTCCTCAAGAAGGTACATGTACAGGCTCGTCTGAGGTTTGTCAATGAACAGCTAAATGATTCAGAGGTATGTCGGTCAGATGAGCCCAAAATTTAGCTCTTTGGCATTAACTCAACGCACTGTGTTTGGAGGAAGAAAAATGCTAACTATGACCCTAAGAACACCATCCCTACAGTCAAGCACAGAGGGGGAAACATTATGCTTTGGGGCTGTTTCTCTGCTAAAGGTACAGACTGACTCTGCAGGCATTGAGGAGCCAATGGATGGGGCCATGTATTGTAAAATCTTGGATGAGAACCTTCTTCCCTCAGCCATAACACTGAAGATGGGTCCTGGATGGGTCTTCCAGCATCACAATGACCTAAAACATACTGCCAAGGCAACAAGGGAGTGGCTCAAGAAGAAGCACATTAAGGTCACGAAGATGTGTGCAAACTTGGTAACCAACTACAAGAAACATTTTACCTTTGTGCTTGCCAACAAGGGTTTCTCCACCAAGTCATGTTTTGCTTGGGGATCAAATACTTATTTTACTCACTGAACTGCAACTCAATTTATAACATTTGTATTATGTGTTTTTTCTGGATTTTTGGTTTATACTCTGTCTCTATCATTTTAAACACCCCATGATAAAAATTATAGACTCTTCATTTCTTTGCAAGTGGGCAAACATACAAAATCTGCAGGGGATCAAATAATTATTTTCCCCCCTGTATGTATTATTCTTTCTTTTTTCCCTCTTATTACTGTTGAGGCAGAGAAGCTTTTCAAAAGAACTTACAAGGTTGAGATTAATGGTTATGATTAAAATGGTTACAATTAAGTGTCCACACAGAGACAACAGCAGTAACAGGTGAAATTAACAGTGAAGTCATGATTCATAGTCACATGTTACCATCTAAAAAAGAAGGCACGCTTTCCTAAACCAACACTTAAATCCATATTGTGACTCTAATGGTAAACTATTTTTACAGTTTGAGCTGGCTGACAGTAGTCTTCCTCTTTGCCAAATTGTTCTTGGCAACAATAAAAAGCTTAATAGTGGCAAGTACACCAAAAAGCCAATTTATTAATTGAAAGCTGCTACATTTTCAACTGTGAAAATCTGTTTCAGCAAGTGAATACAACATTTAAAAGCAAATACTTCTTTTTTCGGGAAGCCTGGTTTATTGTAGTGAATATGTAAAATATTGAATTATTTTCAGAATAGATCATATTAAAAATGAAAATGTTGTAGTGGTTAGTCAATATTTTTGTACAATCTTGTACAATCTTGTAGTGCAAGTGCCTGCCTGATTCGATACAAACAACTGGGGAGACCTGAGGATTGTGGATGCAGTGGCCCCATTGGATTACACTTACCTGAGGTCCCTGTCCAGCGATGGCCATGAGTCATTGTCGTCATTGGCTCCTGCTGCTGTCAATCAAAGTTAGCTAGCCAATCAGATGAGAGAGGGGGTGGGGCCGGGTCAGGGCTCCATGTCTGAATAGACACAGGGAGCTGTGAGTCAGCTCGGCTCGGGTGCCCACATAGCAAGCTGCTTGCTGTAGCGGCACTGAACAGGAGGGAGGGGCCAGGATCACAGAAGTGGGACCCAAGAAGAGGAGGATCCAGTCTGCTCTGTGCAAATCCACTGTAACAGAGCAAGTAAGTATAACATGTTTGTTATTTGTATAGGGAAAAAAAACGAGACTTTACAATCACTTTAATTTAGTGAACATTTTAACTTAAGTCTGTCTGCATTATTTGCTGTACAGCATAACAGTTTTCTAATTAGTTTCAGTTTTAGCACGAAACTGCACTTAGGAAGACCAATAGTGCACATTTTGCACACATCATTACTACATTAGAGTGTCCACGTCACCACCGAATGGCTTTAAAACACAAGGTAGTCTGTAAAATAAGAGTGAATATAGTTACCTGGCGGCCTGTTTAAAAGCCACAGCTTCACTGCACCCTAGCTGCTGCAGTCATTCAACATTTCGGGAGGGTCGAATACCTGCTAACCCACTAAACACCGTGATTCCTCCCTACAGCTTGAACATCCTGTGGTGACATACAAGCTGGCAGGAGGAACTACAGCGTGCAGGGGGAGCAGATATTATACACACACACACACACACACACAGAATTAAAAAATAAATTAAATATGGTGTGGTGCTAGCGGTGCTACAGGACACCTCCCCCTATTTAATATTGTTGCTATAACCTCTTATGTAAACATTCAACTTCAATAAACCATAAAAATCAATAAATCAACAATTCAAGTCAATACAAACTATGTGCTGTGAAGAGGTGCTGATAGCGCCGACTGCACTACAAAACAACTCCCTCAATTGTGCCTTAAACTAAATTAAAATGGATGTAAACTCTCACATATACCCAGTGAAGTGAACAGCCTCAGATGATACACAGGGATGAAACAAATCTCCCTACATAAGCTTTACATGTATATCTGCTGTCCTCAGCTTGCTATATTCTTTAGAAATGCACATTATGATAGATATTTTTTCTTCCTGTTCAGCACTGGGTGTGGATTCTTGGCATACACTGTGTGGCAGCTGATTGGAGGAAAGGCACACACCCCCACTCCACATAGGCAAAGGAAGTAAGGAATGTGCAGAGTTGTGCTGTGAATAGACCAGCACTCTGCTAATCTATTTATAGCACCCACCCCGGCACAAATTTCAGGCTGGTTTTATCTCGGTTGGTGGAGCATCTCAGTTTTAAATCAATAAAGTGCAATAATCCAGCAATGTAAAATAAAAAAACACAATAAAGTGCATGAATTCAATAAGCAATGCTAGAAGTCTCTGTGTGATAAAAACATTGTGCAATAAAGTACATGCATCCAGCAAACAATATTGTGAATCTCTATATTAGTAAAGTGCTCTGTAAAAAGTCTCTTGTGCTGATAAACGTGCCCCAATATAAAGTGCAAGGAACCCACAGGGCTTATTGCATCACTTTTTCTTTCATACTTCCGGTCCTTGGAGCGCAGGAGGCTCCAGGAAGTGTTCAAATGTGCTTTAGCTTGTAAATGTACAAGCAAACCAATGGAGTAAGTGTATTTTAAATGTTTTTAAATTGTCAATAAAATGCAGATTTACACTATAGGAGGCTGCCTCCTTGCTTCTTCCCTTTCCATTTACATATTGCAGGAGAGGTTTTGAAGAAGTGGTCTTGCTGAATAGACCTGGAAAAGCCGCTGAAGGAGAGACACATCCTAAAAGTGCTAGTGACCCAATTATAATTAAAAGGGGGTCATGGATGCAAAATAAAAATTTACAGAAAATGCTGGATGCAAAATAAGAACACTAAAAACCCTTGCACTTTATATTGGAGCACTTTTATCAGCACAAGAGACTTTTTACAGAGCACTTTACTAATACAGAGATTTGCAATACTGTTTGCTGGATGCATGCACTTTATTGCACAACATTTTTTTATTAGAGAGACTTTTAGCATTTCTTATTGGATATATGCTCTTTATTGCACAGTGGTTTTATTGTTTTACATTGCTGAATTATTGCACTTTATTGATTTATGAAGTTTATTTAGTATAAGGCACAATTGAGCGAGGTGTAGTACAATTGGTGCTATCAGCACAGAGTTTTTATTGATTTGAATTGTTGAACTATTGATTTGTGCACTTTACTGAAGTTGGGTGTTTACATAAGGGAAAGGTTATAGCAACAATATTGAATAGGGGAGTATTATCTTGGTGATACACATGGACCGTCACCTATTTTTAATTCATCATTGATATTTTTGTCCTGTATTGTGTATCAATAAATTATTGTATATCTTTTTACATGTTTGTTTCTGTATCTGAATTTACCTTTATTGCATTGTACCGAGATAATCCAATTTCCCTTTAGCCTTTTGGTGAGTACCTGGCTGGGGACCAGGCTGCCAATCCCCTTAATTCATTGAATGGGGGGAGGTGTCTTGTAGCACTGCTAGCGCCACACCATATTTCATTTATTTTTTTATTCTGGGTTATATCCTATTCATAGAATAGGAGTACAGTGGAGGCAGCTGCACTTGATAGTAAATCCATAGCGCAGAGTATTGAACTGGTTCCACACACCCAGAAGTGTAGAAATATCCGTAGCAGCCTGGGAGCAGCTATGATAGAAAAAAATATGGTGACGATAAAAAGGCATCCAAATAAGAGGCCACATGCACCCAAGAGTCTTTCCTCCTTTCTAATACAGTCAATCTGGCAGAGGAGAGAAATGGCTGTCTGTCACCCATGAATCAGTGCACTTTTATCAATAGTGGGACAGCTGATGACAGTGTAATGAAGAAAACCTCTTGTAGTCCAGAGCAGCAACAGATGTGTTCCTGACAATTAGACCGCAAAGGTAGAGTTTGGATGTATTGGGCATTATTCATACAAGAACTTCTGCAGTAACCATAGACTTTATAGCAAATTTAAAGGTATACAAGGGAAACGCAGCGTTTACATAATGAGGACAGCAGCCAGATTACAGGTACACTGGTATGCTGAGGATGGAGTACAGCGAAAAGTAATTCACTGATGGGATATTAGAGCACTTTATGGTGAATCCCTGTAAACAATGTCTGGTCTACATTACTATTAAAAGCACCTAAATAGTAGCTAATGGCTATTAAATAATTTAACACCTCTGACAAACAGGATATTTGCATAGCAGACCAATATGTTCAGTGGTCATCTACCAGACTTTCTATTAGTAAGATAGCTGCCTTAACTGCAATGAACAAAGACTTTCTGCAATTGTTTTAGATGGTGGATTGTGCTCTGCCTGAAATCAATTTTGCCACGGTAGATGTAGCCATACCGTTTGGAAAGAATTAAAACTTAAAAATACTGTCTGAACAGTAAAAATGTATCTACAAAATAACTGTGTATAGCCACAATATAAGTCAACCACGGGTCACTTTGACTAATATGCACATAAGCCTCTATCAATGAAAAGCAATGTATGAATGGGTGGACAATGCTGCCTCTGCTCCAGACAAAACCCAAGCAGCCTCTGCTGCACATTTTCCCTTTTTAATGCTATGCACAGACAGGTGTGAAGAATATGTCTGCTAAAATCATTATCTTTAAAACTGGACATACACGCCTCAAATTTGGGCGCATTCCTGTCAATAGCCCTGCCAACACCACCTTGCTTGACATAATTCAAATAAATGAAAGAGCCAGGTAGAAAGAAGTTGACTGAGCACTGACTGCAGTCAATCTTCGACAGTCACTGTTCAGACATTCTGACAAACATTGGTGCCGGCTGTCAGAATGTCTTTCAGCAGGAGATTTGTCGATTCATGCTATTTAGTATGGATGGCAGAATCTATGGGTTTCTCTAGTTTAGCCCAAAAATATTTACATGCATATTCAGCTTAAGATAAAATGAACAGAGGTTTAAGTGGACACAAACAGGTCAGATGGCTTAGTAGGTTTATGATAAAGAAATACTGACTGACATCGGAACATTTTTTTGCATATTAAAATATGCAAAAATGTCTTCTGAAGCAGCTTGCAACAATCAATACAGACAGCCTGAGATAGTTGTTCTCTCAAATACCTTAATAAAAAAGGTCAAAGGTCGCCCACCTTTGAATTTGAGCAGGCAATGCCAAATGGATTGCAAAGCTAAATGAAAATTAAACCAACACTGACACCTTTTGGCTTTTTTACTTCAATAATTCCTAAAATAAGCCAGAGTCATGTCATGGAGTTAATTACTTAATTAATTCCAAATAAAAGCAGGATGAAAGGTTGCATTTGAACTATTCAGGCTGTATTAGAACACCATGTGAAAGCTTAGGCTGACAGCACTGCATGGGATATTCATTGCTAGCTAACAGCTCATCAAGAACCACCAAGGTTATAAAGAATTATGAACACAGTAACACACCAAACCCAAATTGCAAATTACTGTTTCAAATTATCAACATTAGTTTTAATGTCTTAAAGCCAAGTCAATGGGAACAAAACACTCAAAGAACTTCAAAAACACTATCCTATTAGTCCCTTTCCTTTTTGGCATAATTAACTTGCATATTATGCCAAGAGTTCTCTTTCAAGTGAACCTATGCCCACATTATGCACACTAAAGCAATAAACAAGCAGTAAAAGTATTTTAAAACAAACCTTTATTCATCTCTGTAGCTATAGGCATTGTGGAGGAATTTATTTTCAAAGTTCACAACAGATTTACTGCAATCTTAGCTTTTTCCATATTGCTTTGTATTACACCAGAATCTTGATATCATGTTAGCAATTCAATGCTATAAAGGTTATTAAAGGTCTGATATAAAGAACCAAAACAAGAGTGTATCGAACTTGTGCATTAAAATGATTATATTAAAAAAAAAAAACAAAAAAAAAAAACTTTATACCCTCACATTTGGGTAGTAGAAGCAGCACTTGTAAGCCACCCTGAGGTCCACAGTATAGCCTACAAACCATGGCTAGCGAGGGGGCTAAAAGTTGAATATTCTGTTATGCCGTGTACACACAAGCGTTTTTTTCGTCGGAATAAACTCTGAAGGTTTCTCCAACGGAATTCCGCTCAAGCTGTCTTGCATACACACGGTCACACCAAAGTCCGACCGTCAAGAACACGGTGATGTACAACATGTACGACGGGACTAGAAAAAGGAAGTTCAATAGCCAGTAGCCAATAGCTTCCGTCTCGTATTTGCTTCAGAGCATGGGTTGTTTTTGGTCCATCGGAACAGCATACAGACGAGCGGTTTTCCCGATAGGAATTGGTTCTGTCGGAAAAATTTAGAACATGTTCTCTTTCTAGGTCCGTCAGAATTTTCGACGTAAAAAGTCCGATGTGGCATACACATGATCGGAATATACGATGAAAAGCTCCCATCTGACTTTTTCTGTCAGAAATTCCGCTTGTGTGTACACGGCATTAGTAACTCCCTGAGTCTGCACAGGCACCCAGTCATAGATGGTATTCGCACAGTGTCCTATGTTGCTGTGATGTGTCTAGAGGTAGAGGACATGTCTGTTGCAACCAAGATATGCAAACTTTGCTGTGCACTTCAAGGTTGCCTACAAGCACTGCTACTTTTACCCAAATGGGAGTGTACACATTTTCTCATTTTTAATATACAGTACATAAAATTTGTATTTATGTATTTTATAGTTCTTAACAGGATCAGCTTCACAGCAAAAAGTGTTACGGGGCGTACACACGGTCAGACTTTGACCGGACTTGTCTGACAGACGCTGACAGACCAAATCCGGCGGACAATCCGATCGTGTGTGGGCTTCCCTGGACCTTCAGCGGACTTTTCCAGTCACAAATCTGACGGACTTTAGATTTGGAACATGCTTCAAATCTTTACGTCGTAACTCCGCCGGACCCAGAAATCCGCTCGTCTGTATGCTAGTCTGACGGACAAAAACCGATGCTAGGGCAGATATTGGCTACTGGCTATTAACTTCCTTATTTTAGTCCGGTGTACGTCATCACATACGAATCCGTCGGACTTTGGTGTGATCGTGTGTAGGCAAGTCCATTCGTTAAAAAGTCGGAAGTCCGTCAAAAGTCCGCTGGAAAGTCTGTCGGACAAGTCCGGTCGAAAAGTCTGATCGTGTGTACACCCCATAAGATACAGAACAAGGTACATATCCATCTAAATAACAATGGGGTTGATTTACTAAAACTGGAGACTGCAAAATCTGGTGCAGCTCTGCAAAGAAACAAATCAGCTTCCAGGTTTTTTTTGGTTAAAGCCTAACCTCCCTGGCGGAATGATTATGTAAGATTTTTGCGCTTCAAAGCGGTACATTGTTTTGCATAGAAATTTGGAGTTTTATATTGTAGGCCTGTAATTCTTAGCAATAACACACTTAAATCTGTCCAAACAAGAGTCTAGTAGATATCCCGGGTATGATAAAGTTTGAAACACAAAATCATAAATTCTAATATAATAAATAACTATAAATAATTATTAAAAATAACAATATAATAATAATAAAATGAATTTCCACACGATTCACTATTGCTCAATTCTGCAAGTGTTCTAATTTACTATCGCTGTCTTCCAGCTGGTCTAAAACCACTTTTGACGTAAAGGGACACTTTTTGGTTGCTTTGGACAATCTCAAGTTTCCAAGCAGAAAGAACAGTATATATAATATAAAACTGCATGCAGGGCATTGGACAAAGCACTAGGGACAAAAGGGATGTGAAATGATTTGATACAGTAATGTAATCTGTAAGATTACAGTGTACTGTATGTGTTATGTATTTTCAAATTTTTAAATTTGCTGCCAGGCTCCGCCCCCGTGCGTCGTGACACTCGCAGGGAACGAAGCCCAGCACACAGGACATCGGGAGGAAGACACAGCCACCGCACACAACGGGGGGGACATCGCAGGATCCTCGGGACAAGGTAAGTACACTGCACCAGGATCCTGCAATACAATTCCGAGTGTGGCTCGGGGTTACCGCTAATGGTACTGAAATTTAACCCCGAGCTACACTCGGGAAAACCGCCAGGGAGGTTAACTGAACAAGCTGAAGTTAGAAGCTGATTGGCTAGCATGCACAGCTGCACCAGATTTTGAACGCTCCAGTATTAGTAAATCAACCCCTATGTATCTCAGTGAAGAAATAAGACACGCCAGAGGTCTTTGAGCTCAGTAGCTTTAGAATACACACTGTCAACAATGAAGATCAACACCAATGTACAAAATTACAATTACAAAAATAAAATAAACTAGTTCAGTTTAGTCTATAGTTTATGTTATGAATTACTGCATTTAACCTGCCAGAACCTATTTATAACTATCCGATGAGGTACAGCGTATAAAGAGGCCAGGGAGAGTAATATCTATTGTATTTGTCTCAAGTACGGCGGCCCATGATGGATCAGTTTTTTCTTTCAACCAGCGAGTTGAATTAAAAAAAAGGGTGCCGTTTCCACCATTGAGCCCTGGTTCACACTGGTGCGATTTGACATGTGATTGTAGGCAATGACACCGTCCTAATCGGTGCAGCTCCACACCAATTTCAAAAAGTAGTTTCTATACTACTTTTTGCGATTTCAGCTTGCAATTTCCATTGACATCTGTGCAGAAACCCGCACAGATGTCTGTGAAATCGCTGCTGGAATCGGCACTGACATGCAGGAGTGAAATTGTGCAAGTTCAGCTGAACTCGCACAGCTTCATTCTTGCAGCTCAGTGTGAACCTTGGCTTAAGGTGGATGGGGGAATCCTTCCCACTGAGCTATTGTATTCTGACAGCAGGAAGAACTGCCTGCTGTCAGAATACACTGATCAGCGCTGCCGGCTGTAGCAAGGGACTTTCCCTTAGCTTAGTGAATGTGGTACAATATTGACTTTGCAAAGAATAATCAATCAGGTACAAGGAAAAAAAAAACTGTATTTTTGCTTGCACATGATTGAATGGTAGAAGCCAGCAGAGCTTTACCTATTTTTCTAAGCAAAGGCAAATTTCCCTTGCAAAGTGAACAGCCTATATGCCTTTAATAAATCAACCCAACAGTGCATCAATTTTTCAGTATCCATTATCTTACTCATTCCAAGAAGGTAGTCTTTACTCGTGAGAGCTTTGTCAATTTTCTATAGTTTAGGTATCAGGCACTTCTCTGTGTTTCACGAGTGGGGAAGAATTTCCCAGTCTCCCAAAACCTTTGGCTTATCGTCAGTAGCATATGTACTAGGATTTTATATAATTTACACAGGAGATGAAGTTTCTCCTCTGTTTTGGCAAAGAGGGTTTCAAATGCTGTAAGGGAGTCCCTGGATATAAATGTTCAAATATTTATTCAGAATTATTTTTGCAAGTGTCTCTATGCTTCAATTGAAAATGTGCCCAGCTCAGTCTTGAGCACTGACAGAGGCTTTAGCCTCCATCTGCTCCCCTTACAGAAGAAAATCTGGTCTGAACCACTGGAAACTCCCTAACAGGACTATAGGAGATATGCTGGGTGCCAGTATGGCTATTTTATTGTTTATTCTAATTTTGTGAAGAAAGGCTTTTAGTACAAGGATAAAAACTGTAGGGGACATAGGGCAACTGTGACAGATACTGTCCCTGATCACAACTGTTGAGGCAAGCTCCCATTAACCTTAATTTTCACCAAGGGGTTTTGATATTAAGTTAAGATTAAGTTAGGAACCATGACAGCTCATGGTTCTACAGACCCAATGACCTTAGTTTTTCTTCTTTCCAGTCCACCCTGTCAAAGGAGCTTTTTCAGCATCTGTGGCCTAAATTGAGTTGTCTCTACCCTCTCAGCCAATAAACAAGCCGATTGGTTTTGCTGGGTTCAGTCAGGAAGCCAAGCTCTCAGTCTACCAGCCAGAAGTTTAGCCATCAATTTGATGTCTACATTTAATAGCCTGTGTCTTTAGAGCCTCATTGGGAATCTTACCTCTTCTCGTTTCAAGGAGCTAGAGTAGCTGCAGAGGGATCCTGAAAGTAGTGGCAAGTATTTAATGTAGTATCGACTCAAAATGCTATCTGGTCTTGGACTCTTCCTAATTAACATAAGGGATCCCCCAGTTTTGGCGACTGGCTTCTGTCACAGACGCATAATTCATCTCTCTTAAATTGTCTACATTTATGGAGAGCCTTAGTAATTTCTGAATCTTTCACATTAAATAGGGTTCAGTAAAAATGAAAAAATATTTTTGCTATTTTATTTGTGTGGACTACTACTTCGCCTGTTACATTATGTAGTTTTTGTGCTTGTGCAAGGCCCTAGCTTACATCCTACCACTTTTCCCCCAAAATTATTAACATTTTTGTGTAAAAGAGACAAGCATGTAGTTCAATCAGTTTTAGGCTCATCCAAAGCTTTTGCTATAGTGTTTGATGTCTAGTTCTGAATTTCTAATAAAAGTTGATTGACTTCTTTCTGTCTCCCAAGTTTTGCACTTAGTTTCCTGCAACAACTACCTTGTGGCCTTCCCAAATTATCTCCTCTGAGACCTCTTGGTTACTAATTTCCTAATAGAATAGTTGGTAATTGCAGTTCTTATTGAATGCATGATATTTAAATAATCCAATACATCCAATACATTTTCATTCAAATTCTAGGTCATTGATGGTTGTATCACTATTAGGACTAGGGCAAGGTGTGATTAGGTCAGCTTTGGCTTGAGTTACCCTATCCTTACCCATTGTTCACCAAAATTAAATAGACCTTGAAATAGTAGCTATACATTTTCTCAAGAGGATTCAACACTCTCCTGCAATAGATCAGTCTGAGCCTTTACCTGATTTGAGTGAGGTCTCAAAGCTGCCTGTGATAAAGTGGTCTTACCCATAAGGGTATACAGACTGGAGTGTGGGCTAAACTTGGAATGATCCCCAAGACACAGTGTGCCCTTAGTAAACTCAACATTTCTACACTGCTGTGTATGAAGAGTAGACCATCTCTTTTGTATTAGGGGAGTATAATCTAGAACAAGTTATTGTTTGACCCTGTAAGCACCCCTTACTCTCCCTCTCCCCTTCAGGATTCATTATGCTTTTCAAAAAGATTAAGGGGTGGACATTGTGGATGACTTTTACCACTCCTCTGGATTTTCTAATTGGGGAATTACTCAAATATCATGGTTTGTAAATATGGTTAGGGAGTTGTGTGTTTTCTGTAGAAATAGAATTGTAGGCATGACATGTTTCAGCTAAATTCAACGTTTATTGTGTTTTATTTGGGGGGCAGAGGTCATTCACAATTTAGATTTTCACTTATGGTACTATGGTACTGATTATATTCGTGACATAACATAAAATAAAGCAAAACAATGAACAAACAAGTAATAAAAACAATAATATGGTAAACCAGGAATACTAATTGTGTGCAGGGGGTTTGAGTCACATAAATCTTTTTTACCTTCACCCCACCTGGGCTAGAAACCTCTGAACGGGGTTTCCCACATTGAATGTTTATTAGGAGTTAGTAGGCAGCCACCACACACAGAAGCTTCTCATCTGGCACTACCATTAAATAGTTCTGAAAAGCATACAACAGGGCAAAAAAGCCTTGGCAAAACAAATCCCTTAAGCACAAAATGAAAGAGCATAACCACAGCAGCAGTTCATTAACAAACAAACATTGATCAAAGTGGGGTACAGTCTCTGTATGCAATCAACAAGCAGTCTAACATAGTGGTGGTCAACTTGATTAACATAAAGAGCCTCAAGTGCAGCCCCCCCCCCCCCCCCCCCCCCCCATGTCCACATAGCAGGTTTAGGAAGATAAATAAATAAATAATAATATACAGCAGATTCAAATTGTTGATGCTTTGGCTAGGAATCAGATACTGGCCCCCTATGTGACAGACAGAAGTTCTACCTCTAAACCATTATTATGTTCCCCAATCACAAAAAAAACTTAATTTAAATGTAATACTGAATCTGTGTTGAAAAGTATACATTGACGATATCTTAAAGTGGTTCTAAAGGCTGAAGGTATTTTATCTTCATGCATTCCCCCTATACTCACCTGAGCTCTGTAGTGATCCAGCATAATGAATCCTGAAGGGGAGAGGGAGAGTAAGGGCTGCTTACGGGGTCAAACCATAACTTGTTCTAGATTATGTGTACGAGTGTCTTGGCTCTCTGGGGACTCTCCCTCCTCATTGGCTGAAACAATCCCAGACAGTGAGCCAATGATGAGAGAGAGGGGGTGGGGCTGATCCACAGCTCTGTGTCTGAAAGGATGCAGAGCAGTGGCTCGGAGGGGGGAAATGTGCGGGTGCCCCCATTGGAAGCTGCTTGCTCTGGGGGCACTCGACGGGGAGGGAGGGGACAGGGGCACAGGCAGGGGACCCAAGAAGAGGAGGATTGGGGCTGCTCTGTGCAAAACTGCTGCACAGAGCAAGTAAGTATGACATGTTTGCTATATATATTATATATATATATACACACATATACACATATATACACACACACACACTATATATATAATTTTTTTTTTTCTTTGTAATTGTGCCTTTAAAATCACTTTAAATTCAATAGTTGGAAATAAGATATTCACATTCAGTTCTATAATAAAACCATTTGGATGTAAAGTGTCTAATAAAAATATACATTTTGTGTTTTGATACATATTGTATCATATTAAACCCCCTCCAATGTTTAAAAATATTGTAAATCCAATGTTTTTGGACAGTGTGTTTATTTTGTTTATTATGTGCTTCCCAATGCTAACAGACAATTTTCTTGTGGTGTAACCTACATACTGAAGACTACAAGGACACTCCAGCACATAGGTCATGTGGCAGCTTCACAGGAAATAAATGTTCTCCAGGAATAGTTCCTACCACTCTACAAGGTAAACATCTTTTACAAAAAATCATTTTTTTTCCATCAAAGAAAGTTAGTTTTCTTTCTGGCAGATTAATAATATTATGAACTGATCTCATTTTAAGAGGCTAGTGATAAAAGGCATATTCATGATTAGAGCCCTGTTTTGTTTTTCTTAAAAAAGGGATTCTTTCATTTTGATTGTCATTTCCCTAAACATTTTCTCTAAATGTTCTTTGCCTTTCTGTTCAAAGTTATTAAAAGCACCAGTTTGGTTTCTAAAATCCTCTATTTTATCACAATAGACAGACCAGAGCAGATGACTCACAGTAGCAATCCTCCTCAAGTACACTTAGCTCAAAATTTTCAAAGGGCCAGCACTTGTTCTCAATCCTAACATTACATATATTTAAAGCATATCAGAATAATAAGTAAATATACTCTCTACCATATTTCGGCCAATCCTGCCCTTAGTCATAGTTACAGCTCAAGCCAGGATTGGCCAAAACATACCAGCGTGGATGCATACTTTTATCCTGATATGCTTAAAATAAATATATAATTTGGATCAAGAATAAGTGTTGGCTCTTTGAACTATAATTTTGAACTACAGGGTAACAAAGCAAAATAAGATGTCCAAAGTATTAAATGAATTAATGAAAAAGCAAAAAATCTACCCAATTCAAGTAAGACTAAAATGAAGCACATTAAAGTTGTTCTAAAGGCACAAGGTTTTTCCCTAATGCATTGTATGCATAAAAGAGGAACTGCAATCTGCTCACATAATTTGTAATAAAAACATCTTTGCCATTCTGAAGCTTCCCTCCAACCACTTTGCATATAATTTTATATATACGGCGATTCTGTACTTGTCAAATATGCTGCAGAAATCTCCCTCCACTGAGTCGGGCTGCATCATTTTTAACTGTGGTCAGCTGAAGCTGCTGCTTGTTCACTTCCTGGATTTACACAGATACACAGAGGCACACCTTCATCTTTGCAGCTCTCATTGGCCCTCTTATGACTCATCCCCCTCCCTTCCTAGCAAACTCTCAGGAGAGTTAGAGAGAGAGCTGTGCATGGTGTCATAAGCCTAGGCTTTTTTACCAGATAAGAAACAGGTAGTGGGCTGTATAAGGTATTTACTGGCAGAAAACAAATGTTTTACTATCCAAAGTTAAAACAACAAGGGCAGAAGATTTAATAGATGGGAAAATGAAAAAATTACAGAAGTTCCACTTTAAGGTAAAAACCTTCTGCATGTAGCTTCCCTCTCAGACCCCCCTAAATACTTACCTGTGCCTGATCTCTATCCAGTGTTGTACAGGAGAGCAGCAGCTCTCTCAGGTCTCTCACTCCTCATTGGAATGGGAGGGAGCAGTGGGAGCCATTGGCTCCTGCCAATCATAGCCAGTGAGGAGAGAGGGGGGAGAGGGATTGAACTGCACTCTGTGTGTCAATAGACATGCAGAGGTGGCTCGGGAGCAAGCACACACAAGTGACCCCATAGCAAGTATCTTGCTATGTGGGCACTCGGCAGGGGGGAGGAGCCCAGAGTGCTGGCGGAGGACGCCAAAAGGTAAGTATAACATGTTTGTTATTTGACAAAAGAAAATTACATTTAGAATCACTTTAGGCTGTATACATTTTTTGCATGATCCCTTGCAGCCAAATTAGGCAGGGATTGCTGGGAACTCTGGGTGGGATGCAAGTTATCTTGACATAAAGGAAAGTGGTCAGTCCAGAGGAGGTAAAATGGTATGGAGAATATCCATTCTTAAAAAAGTAAAGCAAGAAACATAGGGAAGTAACACTTATACCATGTAATTAAATACTAAGACTTATAATTCAATCATTGCAGTTAATTAAAGTTGAGAGTCTGTGTTTTTCTTGAAATTAAATAATAGCAGAACAAAATTTTCCATTATTAAAAAGTCAACCTCTCTTGTTCTGCACTAGTGCTTTAATGATAGGCTGATGGCAGTTACATTGAGGAACTGCAGATGGGATGGAGGGGAGAACAAATATTCTTATTAAAACTGAATGGAAATGCTTAGCAGTGCCTTTATTCTAAAGACCTTTAGTCACCTCGCCCACTTTTCTATGTTTAATGTCACATTATTACAGCACCGATTTAAACTTTTTTTTTTCATGGTCCAAATAAACTACTTCTTATAATGTTCAGAATATACAGAAATTGCCTAATTACCAGTTCTACCCCTATTCAAGTCATATTTGGATTGTGACCAGCACAATGATAAGTTGGTTAGTAGAAGATGTACGAAGAACTCTAATAGCTATCCAAATTGTAGTATTACTAATATAAGCTCATCAGTCTAAACCCTGACCCCTGCAACAAAGTGACCAGAGACTTGCCAGTTATTTACTGTATGTTTAAATGACAAAAGAATATTTAGATTAGAGGAATATTTAGATTATGAGGAGAACAACAGAATTCAAACAATGGCAGAACTACCGCCATAATTGCCCATGCAGTGACCCATGTCGGGGTCACTGCATGGGAAGGAAATGGGGGGGGGGAGGTCGCAGCCCTGAGCTGAGAAGGGGTAGACTGAAAAAACTCCCTTTGGGTGTCCTACATTTAGACATTCTGAATAGCGGCTGCGGGTGACACAACCAAAAACGTTAATGTATTTTATTGGGATTTTATGTGAAAGACCAACACAAAGTGGCACATAATTGTGAAGTGGAAGGAAAATGATAAATGGTTTTCAACATTTTTTACAAAAAAATATCTGAAAAGTGTGGAGTGCATTTGTATTCAGACCCCTTTACTCTGATACCCCTAACTAAAACCTAGTGGAACCAATTGCCTTCAGAAGTCACCTAATTAGTAAATAGAGTCCACCTGTGTATAATTTAATATCAGTATAAATACAGCTGTTCTGTGAAGCCCTCAGAGGTTTGTTAGAGAACCTTACTGAACAAACAACATCATGAATGCCAAAGAACACACCAGACAGGTCCAGGATGAAGTTGTGAAATAGTTTAAAGCAGGGTTAGGTTATAAAAAAAATATGCCAAGCTTTGAACATCTCATAGAGCACTGTACAGTCCATCATTCAAAAATGGAAAGAGTATGGCACAACTGCAAACCTACCAAGACATGTCCGTCCACCTAAACTGTCAGGCCGGGCAAGGAAAGCATTAATCAGAGAAGCTGCCTAGAGGCCCATGGTAACTCTAGAGGAGCTGCAGAGATCCACAGCTCAGGTGTAAGAATCTGTCCACAGGACAACTATTAGTCGTGCTCTCCACAAATCTGGAAGAGAGGCAAGAAGAAAGTCATCCTTGAAAGAAATCCATAAGAAGTCCCATTTGTAGTTTGCAAGAAGTCATATGGGGGACACAGCAAACATGTGGAAGAAGGTGCTCTGGTCAGATGAGACCAAAATTGAACTTTTTGGCCTAAAAGCAAAATGCTATGTCTGGCAGAAAACTAACAATGTACATCACCCTAAACACACCATCCCCACTGTGAAACATGGTGGTGGCAGCATCATGTTGTGGGGATCCTTTTCTTCAGCAGGGACAGGGAAGCTGGTCAGAGTTGATGAGAAGATGGATGGAGCCAAATACAAGGTAATCTGCGAAGAAAACCTGTTAGAGTCTGCAAAAGACTTGAGACTGGGGCAGAGGTTCACCTTCTAGCAGGACAACGACCCTAAACATACAGCCAGAGCTACAGTTAAATGGTTTAGATCAAAGCATATTCTTGTGTTAGAATGGCCCAGTCAAAGTTTAAAACTAAATCTAATTGATAAAAGGATCAGGAGGGTTGGGACTTTATATTTCATCCCACCCCTTTATATGTTGATACACATTAGATCATTTAAACAATCAATTTTTAATTTCAGACACATCACGTGCTTTCTCCTGAAGAGTGGCTCAAAGGCACGAAATGCATAGATCCAGCAGATGCCGTGTTATATTTATCATGTGCTTATCATGTTATTTTGTATATATATATATATATATATATATATATATATATATATATATATATATATATATATATATATTTATTTATTTTTAAATTTTGGTGAATTGTGGAGTTTTAATCTTGTGATACCAATTGATACCAATGTTATTATCATGTTTAACCACTTCAATACAGGGCACTTATACCCCCTTCCTGCCCAGACCAATTTTCATCTTTCAGTGCTCTCACATTTTGAAGGATAATTACTCATTGTCATGCAACACAGTACCCATATGAAGTTTGTGTCCTTTTTTTCACACAAATAGATCTTTCTTTTGATGGCCATCTGTCATCAGTGTCACGTGTAATCAGTGCCATTTGTCATCAGAGTCAAGTGTCATCAGTGTCAGCAGTGCCCACCAACAATGGCTAGAAAATCATTTACAGCTGAGGAGGTGTACAATATTCTTGCGGCCAACGAGAGCAACGGGGAGCTCTCCGCTTCGGATTCCTCAAATTCAGATTCTGAGTCTGACGTGGACTACGAGCCTGTCCTAAGCAGTGGAACACTGACAGCCTCAGAGGAGGATGAGAGCCCGCCCACCAGACGAAGGCGTTCTGGTGAGGAGGCAGTGCCATCCACCAGCACTGCAGTACCTTGGCAAGAAAGGCCAAGTACCAGTGGGGTGTCACCTCAGTCCCAAAGGTCTAGGTCCCATGCCAGCCTTCCCTATTCCCTTCAGAACCCCTTGTGGCTTCCTCCTAATTCAGGAGAAGCTAACATTCCCCCCCTTTCACTGCCTAGCCAGGAGTCCAGGTGGACACAGAAAATTTTTAGATAGATGTTTTCCACCTTATTTTTACTGAGGACATGCTTGCATCAATTGTAGCCCAGTGCAACCTATATGCCCAACAATTCATAACAAGTAACCCAAAGTCCTATTATGCCCGTCCCTACGAGTGGAGAGCCCTAACAGTGGAGGAGTTTAGGATGTTTTTGGGCCTCACATTCTGTATGGGACTAACCAAAAAAATGAATTACGTTCATATTGGTCAACCCTCCCCACCACATGCCCATCTTTTCCTCAATAATGTCCAGAACCAGATATCTCATGATTATGAGATTCCTACACTATAATGATAATACCCAGTGCCCTCCCCGAAATGACCCAAATTATGATAAGCTCTATAAAATTCGGCCACTACTAAATTATTTTTCTGAAATCTTCCCCCAGTTGTTTACCCCAGACCAACACATATGCGTAGGTGAGTCCCTTGTCAAATTTACTGGCAGGCTGGGCATAAAACAATTTATTCCCACCAAAAGGGCCCGCTATGGGGTGAAGCTGTATAAATTGTGCGACCGAGCAACAGGGTATACATATGCCTTCATGGTATACGAAGGGAAGGACACCCAGCTGCATCCCCCTAATTGTCCAGATTACATAGGAACCAGCAGGAAAGTTGTTTGGGAACTCATAAACCCACTCCTGGAGAAAGGCTACCATTTATATGTGGACAACCTTTATACTAGTTTGCCCCTGTTCCTTAACCTTCACAGGAAGAACACTCCAGCATGTGGCACCGTAAGGAAGAACCGGAAGGGATTTCCTCAAAGGCTCATCAACCAGAAGTTAAGAAGAGGGGAGACGGCGAGTTTATGGAATGAGGAAATTCAGACTGTGGAGTGGAGGAACAGAGGGGATATCTTCATGTTGTCTTCGATCCACAATAATACCTTTGTGGAGATCACCAGGAGGAATGGCCGAATCCAAATACCAACATGTATCCACGAATACAATATGTTCATGGGGGGGTGTCGACTTCAACGACCAAATGCTCGAACCCTGCCTAGCTACAAGACAAACATACCAGTGGTATAAAAATGTATCAATTTATTTGTTTAATTTGGCCATATAGAACACCTATATAATCTATCGCAACTCCACTGAAAGCCCCAAACCCTTCCTTGGCTACCAGGAGGAAATCACCACTGCCCTTATATTCCCAAACGACCCACCAGAAAACATCCAATGTGATTAGCTGACTCTCCGTACGCCACTTTCCCGATAAAATCCCTCCCATACCAACAGGTCAAAAACGGCAGAAAAAATGCCGGGTGTGCACCAAAAGGAGGAGTGAAAAGAGACACCATTTATTATTGTCCCCAATGTCCTTCAGAACCAGGCCTCTGCATAGTTGACTGTTTTCGCCGTTACCATACTTCAGTAAATTATTAGTGAAGTATGGTAACCATAACCCTCACTTCCTGCCATTTATCTTCACACCCCTTATGCCTCTGCTTGCTCTGTAACTGACCCTGGCTTGTTATTCGACCACACTTCTGCCTACCGATTCTGTACATACCTCTGCCTGATCTGGAACTGACCCTGGCTTGTTATTCGACCATGCTTCTGTACATACCTCTGCCTGATCTGGAATTGACTCTGGCTTGTTATTCGACCACACTTCTGCCTACCGATACTGTACATACCTCTGCCTGATCTGGAACTGATCTTGGACTGTTTGACCATGCCTCTTGCCTGCCTTTTGGACTGATCTTGTACCCTGCTACTGGACTAGTGGGATTCATATCACAGGGGTCTCACATATGTGAGGGGCTCCAGAAATGTTTTTCTGGATGAAGAAAACAATTTTTTTTGTTTTCTCATTCCTAGATTAGGGACTGGAGACTTGAAGGCTTCAAAGATTTGAGTGGGAGAAGCCTCTACCCCTGTCCCCATTCTGTCCTGAATGAGGCCCTACTTCTGCCTGCTGTCTGTAGGACTTCTGCCATCATGCCTCTGCCTGTCGCATGAACTGACCACACCACATGGACCATGTTCCTGTCTACTACCAGGACCGATATTTTGGCACTGGTGACAATCTCTGCCTGCACTGACCCTGGACTGTATATGGACAGTATCCCTGTCTGATGCCCTTTACTGACTATGGACAGTATTCCTGCCTGTCGCCTGGACAATTGCGTTAACTTTTGCTGACCAAGTCCCTGCCTGCTGCCTGGACCAGTGCTATCCTCCTGTGGACAACTGCTCTACTAAAACCCACAGGTAATCTTTTGTTTACCTTTTACTCAGCAGAATGTATTTTGGGGTGTAATTCTTGGAATGTGCATGCTATGTGTCCCTAGAACACCTGACGGTGTTCTTTGCATGCTGGGCCTCTGTATGTGGCCATTGTCCTGGTGCTCCAGGGCCTTCAAAAGTGTAATAGGTGGTTGAGAAATGAGATGTATAATTTATGCTCCTAGAATGCCTGACGGTGTTCCTTGCATATTGGGCCTCTGTATGTGGCCAGGCTGTGTAAAAGTCTCACACATGTGGTATCGCCATACTCAGGAGGAGTAGCAGAATGTATTTTGGGGTGTCATTTTTGATATGTACATGCTATGCATTGGAAATATCTTATAAATGGACAACTTTGTGTAAAAAAATGCATTTTTAATTTTTTTCCCAGATTTTCCAAAAACTTCTGGAAAAAAATGAACCGTTCAAAAGACTCATTATGCCTCATAGATTATACGTTGGGGTGTTAGCTTTCCAAAATGGGGTTATTTTGTGGGCGTTTCCATTGTCCTGGTGCTTCAGGGCCTTCAAAAGTGTAATAGGTAGTCAACAAGTTAGATGTATTTTATGCTCTTAGAACTCCTGATGGTGCTCCCTGCATGTTGGGCCTCTCTATGTGGCTGTGAAAAAATCCCACACATGTGGTATTTCCATACTCAGGAGGAGTAGCAGAATGTATTTTAGGGTGTCATTTGTGGTATACACATGCCATGTGAGAGAAATAACCTATTACAATGACAATTTTGTGGAAAAAAATTAAAAAATTAAAAAAATCCTAATTTTGCAATTGTGGGATTTGCAATTGTGGGAAAAAATGACAACATCAAAAACCTCACCATGCATATTGCTAAATACCTTGGAATGTCTACTTTCAAAAAAGGGGTCATTTGGGGGGTATTTATACTTTCCTGGCTTGTTGGCGCAAGAAATGAGATAGGCCACCAGTACATCAGGTATGATAATTTTTTTATGATTTGCACCACAGCTTGTAGACTCTATAACTTTCACACAGACCAAATAATATCCACTAATTTGGGTTATTTTTACCAAAGATATGTAGCAGTATAAATTGTGGCCAAAATTTATAAAGAAAAATTAATAATTTGCAAAATTTTATCACAGAAACAAAGAAAAATGCGTTTTTTTTCAAAATTTTCGGTATTTTTTCATTTATAGAGCACAAAATAAAAAACCCAGAGGTGATCAAATACCACCAAAAGAAAGCTCTATTTGTATGAAAAAAAGGGACGAAAAATTAATTTGGGTACAGTATTACATGACTGAGTAATTGTCATTCAAAATGTGAGAGCACTGAAAGTTGAAAATTGGCCTGGGCAGGAGGGGGGTTTAAGTGCCCAGTTTGTAAGTGGTTAATCACTACAGAGTTTTTTTTTTTGTGCTATAAATAAAAAAAGACCAATCTTTTTTTGAAAAAATGCCCTGTTCTTTGTTTCTGTCATAACATTTTGTAAATTAGTAATTTTTCTTCATAAATTTTGGCCAAAATGTATACTGCTACATATCTTTGGTAAAAATAACCCAAATTAGTGTATATCATTTGGTCTTAGTTATAGTCTACAAGCTATGGTGTCAATCACTGAAAATTGATTACACCTGATGTACTGAAGGCATATCTTATTTCCTGAGACCCTAACAAGCTAGGAAAGTACAAATACCCCCCAAATGACCCCTTTTTTGAAAGAAGACATTCCAAGGTATTTAGTAAGAGGAATGGTGAGTTTTTTGTAGTTGTAATCTTTACCCACAATTCTTTGAAAATTTTTTTTTTTTTTTAACCACTTCAATACCAGGCACTTAGACACCTTCCCGCCCAGACCAATTTTCAGCTTTCAGCGCTGTCACAATTTGAAGGACAATTGCGTGGTCATACATCACTGTACCCAAACAAATTTTTTATCATTTTCTTCACACAAATAGAGCTTTCTTTTGGTGGTATTTGATCACCTCTGCGTTTTTTATTTTTTGCGCAACAAATAAAAAAAGACCGAAAATTTTGAAAAAAAACACGTTTTTCTTTGTTTCTGTTAAAATTTTTTGGAAATAAGTATGTTTTCTTCTTCAATGACGGGCACTGATATGGCTGCACTGACGGGCACTGATACGGCGGCACTGATGGGCACCGATGAGGTGTCACCAACGGGCACTGATGATGAGCACTGATAGGCGGCACTGATGGCCACTGATAGGTGGCACTGATGGGTGGCATTGGTATGCAGCACCGATGGGCACTCATAGGTGGCACCGATGGGCACTCATAAGAGGCACTCATGGGCATTTGTAGGTGGCATTGATGGGTACTTATGGGTGGCACTGATGGGTACTTATGGGTGGCGCTGATAGGTGGCACGGATGGGCACTGATGGGCACGGATGGGCACTGACAGGTGGCACCGTTGGACACTGATGGGTGGCACTGATGACACTGACTAATGGCACTGATGCCCCTAAGGGTGGCATTGCTGGGCATCAGTGCTATATAATGGTGCCAATCAGTGCCCATTTGTGGGCACTGATTGGCACAGATTGGGCACATGTGGATGGCCATGGGGTACATACCTGGCATCCACATGTTGCCCCTTCCCTGGTGGTCCTAGTGGCGATCCCTGGTGGTCCAGTGTGGTGATCTGAGGGGGGGCTGAGCTGATAAACAATCAGCACAGACCCCCCCCCTGCCAGGAGATCCGCCGATCGGCTCTCCTCTACTCGCATCTGTCAGACGCGAGTGAGGAAGAGCCGATCAACGGCTCTTCCTATTGACATCGTGATCAGCCGTAATTGGACATGGCTGATCACGTGGTAAAGAGCCTCCGCCGGAGGCTCTTTACCAAGATCGGTGTAGCGGTGTGTCAGACTGACACACCGATCCACCGATCACCGCGATGCGCCCCCCCCGGGCACGCGGCGGCATGTTATCCTGCTGGACGTCATATGACGCCCAGTTAGGATAACTGAACCACCGCCCGGCCGTCATCTGCTATGGGCCGGGCGGGAAGTGGTTAATTGTTATATTAACAGGTTATTTCTCTCACAGAGCATATGCATACAAAAAATTACACCTCAAAATACATTTTGCTGCTACTCCTGAGTATGGCGATACCACATGTGTGAGACTTTTACACAGCCTGGCTACATACAAAGGCCCAACATTGAAGTAGGACCTTCAGGTGTTCTACAAACATAAATTAGATATCTAATTTCTCAACCACCTATTACACTTTTGAAGGCCCTAGAGCACCAGGACAATGGAATTGCCCACAAAATGACCCCATTTTGGAAAGCAAACACCCCAACGTATAATCTATGAGGCATAATGAGTCTTTTGAATGGTTCATTTTTTTCCAGAAGTTTTTGGAAAATGTGGGAAAAAATGAAAACGCATTTTTTTTTACACAAAGTTCTCCATTTATAAGATATTTCCATCACATAGCATGTACATAGCAAAAATGACACCCCAAATTACATTCTGCTACTCCTCCTGATTATGGCAATATCACATGTGTGAGACTTTTACACTGCCTTGCCACATACAGAGGCCCAACATCCAAGTAGCACCATCAGGCGTTCTAGGAGCATACAGTAAATTACACATATAATTTCCTGACAACCTATCATTTTTGAAGGCCCTTCATATTTCTAACACATAGCATGTACATACCAAGAATTACACTCCAAAATAAATTCTATTGAGGAAGGGGTAAAAAAAAGTATTACCTGTGGTTTTAGAGGAGAGAATTGGTCCAGGCAGGTGTGTCCACAGAGGAGAGGAGAGAATTGGTCCAGGCAGCAGGTAGGGATCTGCTTAGCGACAACAATAGTAATTATCCAGGCAGCAGGCAGGAATGTTGTCTATAGTCAGCACAAGGATATTGTCAGCACAGCCAAAGCATTTGTCCATAGGAATTGTCCAGGCGGAGACAGCCAGCACAGCCATAATATTGGTCCCGGTACACTGTGACCTGCAGACACTCACTATTGTAACGCTCTCCAGCCCTTCATAAACATACTACCTCTTGCTACAGCTAATTTTTTCCATAGTCCAGGTAGCAGGCAGAGGTGTGGTCAGTTCATGCTGCAGGCAGAGGCATGATGGTAGTAAGTCAGCAGCAGATTGATGGCCGCAATCAGGTAAGACCTGTGCACAGGGGCACAGGGGTAGAGGATTCGCCCACCCAAATCTCTATGAAGCCTCTGGACTCCAGACCCTAATCCGGAAATTACAAACCCCAGAGAAAACTAAAAAAATTGTTTTCTCCATCCAGAAAAACAGTTCTGGAGCCCCTTCACATATGCGAGACCCCTGTGTACTACAGTAGCAGGGAAACAGATCAGTCCAAGCAGTAGGCAAAAGCACAGTCGATAAAACAGGCCAGGGGCAGTTCACATGCAAGCAGTCCAAACGGTGGGCAGAAGCGTAGTCGATAAACAGGCCAGGGTCAGTTCATGTGGAAGGCAGTGGCATGGTTATTTGCATGGAAAATGGTCAGCACAGATGATGGAAATGGTTTAAACTATGGGCTAATGTTTTAGGGAAGTGTGGAAAAGTCTGAAACATTCATCAATGCAAAGGCCGGGTTAGGAGGGACACTGGGGACAATGGAAGCTGGTATCTTTTCTAAATCCTCTTTGGTGCATACGCAACATCTTTTTTGGCGTCTTCAGCCTGCTTCAGATGGTGGAATGTTGTCTGGGAAGTGGCGCTCATGAAATAGGCTAACTGCCTCAGAGCGAATGTCTTCTGGGGGGGGGGGGGGTCTTTGTTGGTAGATGAGGGACATAACAATTTCTTTGATGAATTTGAGGAAGGGGATGGGGCTTGCCGTGGATCTGGTGTAGATAATGTATGCGTTTTAAAGGGGCAAATGGATGAGATATATTGCTACTTTCTTGTACCAGAAATGGGACCTCCTTATTGACAAATAGGGATAAAGCATTTGGTCATTATACCCCCCCCCCCCCCATGTAGGGATTGGGACACATGTTGGCTTTTCAATGGGACCTTGTCTTCTTTGAACCTCAACTGTGGTGTCATCATGGATGGTGGACATCATGTGCACATTTCTGGTATCCTTCCACCTCAAGGCCATCACTTTGTTGCATCTCAAAGCTGCTCTTTCCCCCCTTCTTAGTTTTTTGTGGACTATAGATTGTGGGAAGCCCTTCCTGTTTTTTTTCTTTTTTTTTTTTTGGAGGTTCCGCAGGCCAGGGTTTTTGCGAGGTATTGGTGTTTGAAAAGGGGCAAGTTGGTGTAGAAGTTATCCAGGTATATGTAGTAACCTTTACTCAGCAGTGGGTATGCCAGTTTCCATACAATTTTTCCAGTTGTGCCAATGTAGGCCGGGCACTCAGGGGGCTGGAGCTGGGAATCTCTTTCTTCGTATATGCGGAACGCATACAGATATCCCGTCACTCTCTCGCAAAGTTTATAAAAACTGAAAAGGGACTCATCTACACATATATGTTGATCGGGGACACAGAGTTATGCAAATCGTTGGGAAAATACATTTTATACAAATTCTATATAATTTATCATTATTTGGATGTTTTCGGGGAGGGCATTGGGTATTGTTGCTGAAATGTACGAAGTGCAAAATCATCTTATATCGGACCTGGGCATTACAGCAGAATAAATGGGCATGTGATGGATGGGGCTGGTGGACCAGTAGGTATGTCCTTAATTTTTTTTTCTTGTAAGCCCCATGTTTATGGTGAGGCTCATAAACAATTTGAACTCCTCCAAAGTCAAATCTCTCCACTCAAATGGACGGGCATATGATGAATGGGGGTTGTTGGCAATATACTGCTGGGCATACAGATTGGTCTGGTCCATGATGAATTGCAGCAAAGTGTCAGGCAAAAACAGATAAAAGCAATCAATCTCTGTGAAGTTTTCAGTATTGGCCTGCACACCTGTGCGATGGGTGGCAGGTGACGTTCACTGATGACGGTGTGGCGGGAGATGGTCACTGAAGGGTGACAGGCCACGGTCGGTGACGGGTGATGGTCATTGATGGGTGACGGGTGCACCGCTTACGGTCACACCGCTGACGGTCACTGATGGCAGTCTCTTATGTGAAAGGTGCACTTTATGGGGTGAATGTGGTGACTGTTGGGTGACAGGTGACAAAGTGTGTGAGGAGGGAAGAGCCGGTAACAGTTAGTTACCGGTCTGTGTTTACATTTAGTGATCGACTGTGAATGGATCACAGCCAATCATGTGGTAAAAGCCGCCGACCAATGGCTATTTACCACTGTCGGTGACGAGCAGTGTTCCCGGGAACACGCCGTCACCGACATGCACGTGCAGCGCGCCTGCGAATGCGCCGTGTGCATGGGAGCAGTACCATCCGTGTTCACCCGTGACTTGAGCACGGACGATCATGTGTTAAACAGCCATGCCCAATGGCTGTTCGCCTCTGTCGGTGACGAGGTGTCTCGGTGACACGCCGCCACCGACAGTGCAGGGATGCGTGCACCCGATCGCGCGCAATCTCTGCTTGAATGGGATGACGTCATATGACGGCGTCCCAGAACGAGAGCCGCACTGCCCCTACGTTAATTGACGGTGGGCGAGCGGCAACTGGTTAAACTGTTTCAGAACCTGACACAGAGATTATGTTTGTACATACATGTATATGAAGTAATAAACATCTTATTATATTCAGCAATCTATTCATTTGCAACCACGTGCTTCATATACAGTCCCAACCCTCCTGCCCCTTTTATCATATTGACAGGGATGGAGGCACATGGCCTTACACAGCCGTAGCTTCATACAAAGTCCCAAACACCCTCTCCCCCTAAATCCAATTGAGAATCTGTGGAAGAGCTTGAGCTATTTTGCAAAAGAAGAATGGGCAAAAATGTCACTCTCTAAATGTGCAAAGCTGACACAGACACACCCAAAAAGACTCACAGCTGTAATTTCAGTAAAAGGTGGTTCTACAAAGTATTGACTCTGGGGGGGGCTGAATACAAATGCACCCCACACTTTTCACATATTTGTAAAAAGTTTGGAAAACCATTTATCATTTTCCTTCCACTTCACAATTATGTGCCACTTTGTGTTGGTCTATCACATAAAATATATTTACGTTTTAGAAACAATGACATATCTTCTGTGATAGTTTGAAAGACTACTTTATGAGCCAGGGGAGCACTGTCACTGCTGTGGTTTTATTATTGAATAAAGGTTCTATAATTAGAAAGACACCCTAAGGTCACATACCGTGTAGCTGTGCGAAACTAGTCCACCTTGGTTCCGGCTACTGCAACCGTGGTGTGTGTCACTGTTTGCATGGAATAGTCAATAAATGGACTTCAATCACGTCGGTGTGCAGCCAATTTCTTCCTTCATAAAGTCTAAGGCCTGCCACAGACGGTGCAAAAAAACTGGTTCCAGGAAAGAAATTTGCGTGATTCCCCCATCAACGCTGTCAGTACTGACAGGGGAGTCCCTCCTGCCTAGCAATTGTCTGCTGCCTGTGGGGAAGGGGGGGGGGGGCAGGAGCAGGCGGGGGAAGCCGTCCACGCAGGGGGAAGACAGTTATTACCGCTATCGGCTGTATCAGTCGCTAGCGATCATCGCAAGAGAATTCAGCAGGCTGGTTGTACCCAAGTTGATCGATCGATCAATGTGGTACATTCAGCCTGTCCATTAATGGTTCAAATCTTGGCCAGTTCCTGCTGAGATCCGAAACGTGTATGGGCGGCCTAAGTTTAGTCAAAACATGTTTTTTAAAAATCAACACAGGCGGCATTACATATAGTCACTGCACTGTTTCCCTTGTGCTGCTAGCTACTACTTCGTTGAAATCTATCGTCCACCGATTCCACCCCCCTTCACCCCCTGCTACTGTAAACCAGTGCTGCGGGCGTTAATAGAGCCAAGGGATATTCATACCTATGTGAAGATATAACACTTGTTTAAGACAGTAGTAAAACTAAGTATGTGGTTTTTCACAGACACTTACTGGAAGTTGGCAACTTTTACTGCAACTGGAACATGTGGAAGCTGCGCTGCCCACTTTAGTGTCACATCCTGATACACAAGCAGCATGTTATTATGATTTCCAACCAAAGAGTTTATTGTTCCTTCACTCACTGTTGAATGACAAGAAAAGGTTGTAAGAAAATACCCAAGTATAACAAGACAGCAACATCACATTTTCCTATTTCCCATTTATTCACATAATATCCAATACAAACAATTATCAAAGAAGCACTGCAACTGCATACAAAGCAAAAGGCATATACACTTTCCTTATTATGAGCTCTACTATTAAATCATGAAAGCGAGTAAAATACTAGTCAGACTTGATATGATGCATGTCAAATGAAGAATGCAAAATCAGGTGCAAAGGGGAATACTGCAGCACCTCTGACTGTTGTCGCTTACCAACATAGATGTTCATGATTCCTAAACACGTTGAAGAAGGTTCATATGAATAAAAGTAAGAAAATCAATTCAGGGAAGATCTTCCCTTTCCAACAGTCTCAGAAAACACACTGAATGTGTATTTTTAACACTGTGTTCTTAAAAAAAAGCAAAAACTTTTAGCTAACAGCATAAGTTGTCACCAAGTACCTTTTATTCCAGCTTCTGATCACCAGTGCTACCCAGCGTCATGGCCACCTAGGTATGGAAATATACACTTTCTGAAGGTGGCTATTGGCAAATGCATTAATGATCCAACACTGGACCACAACCTGGCCTGTCGCCAGCCGCTAAGACCTTTGTGGTGTATGATGGGGGCAGAAAGCTGTGTCTAATCTCCACTACACACTCATAGAAGGATTTCAGGGCTCCTCTGGGTGGCACTAGTGGGCACAAGCTGGATATAAACTTACCCCCTGACAGGATATACTGTCACTATAACAGACAGCTACATATCCATTGATAAACTGATAAGCATTGCCAAAAGTAATTGAGAGAGTCTATAATTTATCAGCTTAATGCAGTAAATGCACCAATATTGCTTGCTTCGGATCGGAGAATAAGAACAACTTTAGAAAATAAAGAAATCAAACAAATAATTATGGGATCATTTGTAAAACATTACTGTTATGATCTTTGAAATTTGAACATCTGTGTTAAACTTTACTTTGCTGACTGTGTTTTGGGTGTTCATTAGAAGTTTTTTTTTTTTTTTATACTAAGGGGTATATTTATCAAAAAAAATTGTACTGCTATATATCTTGTGAAATTGCATGTACATTTGTTCTGTACGAATGGGAGCAAGAATGAATGTTAACAGACTATTTTCTCTCAAGGCCATAAAAAGGAATAGAGTAAATCAGGAAAATACTGCACTATGGCCACTAGATGGAACTGACAATCAAGGTAAATACAGTGGAGACAGAAAGTATTCAGACCCCCTTGAATTTTGTTATATTGCAGCCATTTGCTAAAATCATTTAAGTTCATTTTTTTTCCTCATTAATGTACACACAGCACCCCATATTGACAGAAAAACACAGAATTGTTGACATTTTTGCAGATTTATTAAAAAAGAAAAAACTGAAATATCACATGGTCCTAAGTATTCAGACCCTTTGCTGTGACACTCATATATTTAACTCAGGTGTTGTCCATTTCTTCTGATCATCCTTGAGATGGTTCTACACCTTCATTTGAGTCCAGCTGTGTTTGATTATACTGATTGGACTTGATTAGGAAGGCCACACACCTGTCTATATAAGACCTTACAGCTCATAGTGCATGTCAGAGCAAATGAGAATCATGAGGTCAAAGGAACTGCCTGAAGAGCTCAGAGACAGAATTGTGGCAAGGCACAGATCTGGCCAAGGTTACAAAAACATTTCTGCTGCACTTAAGGTTCCTAAGACCACGGTGGCCTCCATAATCCTTAAATGGAAGATGTTTGGGACGACCAGAACCCTTCCTAGAGCTGGCTGTCCGGCCAAACTGAGCTATCAGGGGAGAAGAGCCTTGGCGAGAGAGGTAAAGAAGAACCAAAAGATCACTGTGGCTGAGCTCCAGAGATGCAGTCGGGAAATGGGAGAAAGTTGTAGAAAGTCAACCATCACTGCAGCCCTCCACCAGTTGGGGCTTTATGGCAGAGTGGCCCGACAGAAGCCTCTCCTCAGTGCAAGACACATGAAAGCCCGCATGAAGTTTGCTAAAAAACACCTGAAGGGCTCCAAGATGGTGATAAATAAGATTCTCTGGTCTGATGAGACCAAGATACAACTTTTTGGCCTTAATTCTAAGCGGTATGTGTGGAGAAAACCAGGAACTGCTCATCACCTGTCCAATACAGTCCCAACAGTGAAGCATGGTGGTGGCAGCATCATGCTGTGGGAGTGTTTTTCAGCTGCAGGGACAGGGCGACTGGTTGCAATCGAGGGAAAGATGAATGCGGCCAAATACAGGGATATCCTGGACGAAAACCTTCTCCAGAGTGCTCAGGACCTCAGACTGGGCCGAAGGTTTACCTTCCAACAAGACAAGGAAAAGGACCTCCAAGGTAGTGTTCTCAGGAATACTACCGGTACATCGAGCCACACCAGAGAGGCAGAGGGAGATTAGGGAAGTAAACAAGTGGCTGAAGAGCTGGTGTAGTAAGGAGGGGTTTGGGTTCCTGGAGGACTGGGCCGACTTCTCAGTCGGTAACCGGTACTATAGAAGGGACGGACTGCACCTAAATGAGGAGGGTGCAGATCTGCTGGGAATGAAGATGGCCAAAAAGTTAGAGGGGTTTTTAAACTAGGCGATGGGGGGGAGGGTCCAGAGACAGTGATAGCCAGCGCGGAAGATATTCCAGAGGGTAGTATTGGGGGCATTAGTGGTAGGTTAACCAAAGCACAAAAACACAAGGTGAGTATAGTAGCAAGTCCAAGTTGCAATCTTGAAACACCCAATACGATGACAATATGCGACCGGTCTAAACTATGTGGCATGTTCACCAATGCCAGGAGCCTGGCGGACAAGATGGGTGAACTAGAGATACTGTTGTACAAGGAGGATTTGGATTTTGTGGGAATTTCAGAGACCTGGTTCAACAGCTCTCATGATTGGCTGGCAAACATTCAAGGGTATACCCTATACCGCAAGGATAGAGAGGGTAAAAAAGGGGGAGGGGTATGCCTATATATCAAGAATAATGTACAAGTGAATGTGAGAGATGACATCACTGAGGGGGCTAGGGAGGAGGTGGAATCTTTATGGGTAGAGCTCCAAAGGGATGAAGCTAAGGGGAAAATAATACTGGGAGTATGCTATAGGCCCCCTAACCTGAGGGAGGAAGTGGAGACGGATCTCCTATCACAAATTGGATTAGCAGCAAGGATGGGAAGTGTTATCATAATGGGGGATTTTAATTATCCAGACATAGACTGGGCGGAGGGAACCGCGCATTCATTTAAGGCTCGCCAGTTCCTTAATGTCTTGCAGGACAATTTTATGGGTCAGATGGTAGACGCACCAACTAGAAATAAAACATTACTGGATCTACTGATTACCAACAATACAGACCTCATAACAGATGTGGAAATACGGGGCAATTTTAGGTAACAGCGATCACAGGTCAATTAGTTTCAGTATAAATCACACAAATAGGAGACATGAAGGGAACACAAAGACACTGAATTTCAAAAGAGCCAACTTCCCTAAACTACAAACCTTGCTAAAAGGCATAAATTGGGATAAAATATTAGGAACAAAGAATACAGAGGAGAGATGGGTTTGCTTTAAGAGCATATTAAATAAGGGCATTAGCCAATGTATCCCATTGGGTAATAAATTTAAAAGAGCGAACAAACATCCTGGATGGCTTAACTCCAATGTAAAAATGCATATAAAAGCAAAGGAGAAGGCCTTCAAAAAATACAAGGTTGAGGGATCATCCACAGCATTCAGAATTTATAAAGAATGCAATAAGAAATGTAAGGGTGCAATTAGGATGGCTAAGATAGAACATGAAAGACACATAGCGGAGGAGAGCAAAAAAAATCCCAAGAAATTCTTTAAGTATGTTAACAGTAAAAAAGGGAGGACAGACCATATTGGCCCCATAAAGAATGAGGAAGGACATCTGGTTACAAAGGATGGGGAGATGGCAGAGGTATTGAATTTATTCTTCTCCTCAGTCTTCACGAGTGAATCGGGGGGCTTCAGTAACCAAAACTGCAGTGTTTATCCTCATGACACAACACAGGAAGCACCTACATGGTTAACAGAGGACGGAATTAAAATTAGACTTGAGAAACTTAACATTAATAAATCACCGGGACCAGATGGCTTGCATCCGAGGGTACTTAGGGAACTCAGTCAGGTGATTGCCAGACCGTTGTTCCTAATTTTTACAGACAGTCTATTGACTGGAATGGTACCAGCTGATTGGAGAAAAGCCAATGTAGCACCAATATTTAAAAAGGGCCCAAAAAACATCCCTGGGAATTACAGACCAGTTAGCCTAACATCAATAGTATGTAAACTCTTGGAGGGGATGATAAGGGACTATATACAAGATTTTAGTAATAAGAATGATATCATTAGCAGTAATCAGCATGGATTCATGAAGAATCGTTCTTGCCAAACCAATCTATTAACCTTCTATGAGGAGGTGAGTTGCCATCTAGATAAAGGAAGGCCCGTAGACGTGGTGTATCTGGATTTTGCAAAAGCATTTGACACAGTTCCCCATAAACGTTTACTGTACAAAATAAGGTGCGTTGGCATGGACCATAGGGTGAGTACATGGATTGAAAACTGGCTACAAGGGCGTGTTCAGAGGGTGGTGATAAATGGGGAGTACTCAGAATGGTCAGGGGTGGGTAGTGGGGTCCCCCAGGGTTCTGTGCTGGGACCAATCCTATTTAATTTGTTCATAAACGACCTGGAGGATGGGATAAACAGTTCCATCTCTGTATTTGCAGACGATACTAAGCTAAGCAGGGCAATAACTTCTCCGCAGGATGTAGAAATCTTGCAAAAAGACCTGAACAAATTAATGGGGTGGGCGACTACATGGCAAATGAGGTTCAATGTAGAAAAATGTAAAATAATGCATTTGGGTGGCAAAAATATGAATGCAATCTATACACTGGGGGGAGAACCTCTGGGGGAATCTAGGATGGAAAAGGACTTGGGGGTCCTAGTGGATGATAGGCTCAGCAATGGCATGCAATGCCAAGCTGCTGCTAATAAAGCAAACAGAATATTGGCATGCATTAAAAGGGGGATCAACTGCAGAGATAAAACAATAATTCTCCCGCTCTACAAGACTCTGGTCCGGCCGCACCTGGAGTATGCTATCCAGTTCTGGGCACCAGTCCTCAGGAGGGACGTACTGGAAATGGAGCGAGTACAAAGAAGGGCAACAAAGCTAATAAAGGGTCTGGAGGATCTTAGTTATGAGGAAAGGTTGCAAGCACTGAACTTATTCTCTCTGGAGAAGAGACGCTTGAGAGGGGATATGATTTCAATTTACAAATACTGTACTGGTGACCCCACAATAGGGATAAAACTTTTTCGCAGAAGAGAGTTTAATAAGACTCGTGGCCACTCATTACAATTAGAAGAAAAGAGGTTTAACCTTAAACTACGTAGAGGGTTCTTTACTGTAAGAGCGGCAAGGATGTGGAATTCCCTTCCACAGGCGGTGGTCTCAGCGGGGAGCATTGATAGCTTCAAGAAACTATTAGATAATCACCTGAATGACCGCAATATACAGGGATATGTAATGTAATACTGACACATAATCACACACATAGGTTGGACTTGATGGACTTGTGTCTTTTTTCAACCTCACCTACTATGTAACTATGTAAAACTATGTAACAATGACCCTAAGCACACAGCTAAAATAACGAAGGAGTGGCTTCACAACTCCGTGACTGTTCTTGAATGGCCCAGCCAGAGCCCCGACTTAAACCCAATTGAGCAACTCTGGAGAGACCTAAAAATGGCTGTCTACGAACGTTTACCATCCAACCTGACAGAACTGGAGAGGATCTGCAAGGAGGAATGGCAGAGGATCCCCAAATCCAGGTGTGAAAACTTGTTGCATCTTTCCCAAAAAGACTCATGGCTGTATTAGATCAAAAGGGTGCTTCTACTAAATACTGAGCAAAGGGTCTGAATACTTAGGATCATGTGATATTTCAGTTTTTCTTTTTTAATAAATCTGCAAAAATGTCAACAATTCTGTGTTTTTCTGTCAATATGGGGTGCTGTGTGTACATTAATGAGGAAAAAAATGAACTTAAATGATTTTAGCAAATGGCTGCAATATAACAAAGAGTGAAAAATTTAAGGGGGTCTGAATACTTTCCATCCCCACTGTAATGCCCCGTACACACGGTCGGACTTTCCGATGGAAAATGTGCGATCAGAGCTTGTTGTCGGAAATTCCGACTGTGTGTGGGCTCCATAGGACATTTTCCATCGGATTTTCCGACACACAAAGTTTGAGAGCTTGCTATAAAATTTTCCGACAACGGAAATTCCGATCGCATGTACACAAATCCGACACACAAAGTGCCACGCATGCTCCGAATAAATTAAGAGACGAAAGCTATTGGCTACTGCCCCGTTTATAGTCACGATGTATGTATTTTACGTCACCACGTTTAGAACGATCGGATTTTCCGACAACTTTGTGTGACCATGTGTATGCAAGACAAGTTTGAGCCAACATCCGTCGGAAAAAATCCATGGATTTTGTTGTCGGAATGTCCGATCAATGTCCGACCGTGGGTACGGGGCATATGTATTTCATATGATCTAGTGCACATAAGTATTTTTCTGATCTACTCTATTCTGTATGAAGAATAGGATTCAAACTGGAGAAGAAATAGCACAATAACATTTCCCTTTTCCCCTATTCGAACAGAACGAAAGTGCATGCAGTTTCACAAGAAAAATAACTCTGCAATTTTTTTTTTTATATATACATCTAAAGTGTATGTAACAGAGTGACCCCATGCTACACGGTGAAAGGCAGTTTTACTTTACAACCCAACCACTTTAATGATAAGTAGTTTTTTTAAACTAACTTTATTTACAAGTGAAACTCCATAAGCATAACTATTGTGAAGGAGTTGTAGAAGGTGATACTACAAAAATCTATTTAAAAATATGAATAACAGAAAGAATATGCTGTCATTTATATCCATAGATGTCTGCCGTAGTTTTGAATATAGAAATGAAAGTGGCACTAAGTTCAGGTTTAAAAAAACAAAAACAAAAAAAAATTCTATTCAAGTTTGAATAAAAAAAAAAAATCCTTCTATTGCACTCAGCCTCCTCCAAATCACATTCCTGCTGTGACTACATTCGTTCTCCATCGTCCCACTGTATGTAGGAACATAGCCACCCTCTCTTGCTGCTGGCTCCCGAAATGGACTAAGGACTATGGGATTTGTAGTGTGCATAGAGCAATACACATGACCACAACTATGGTACATTGCTTACTTTAAAAAAAAAGTAAGTTAAGGAGCTCATAGAGGTCATTACAAGGAAGCAGAAAAACACAGTAGGAAACAATTTCATGAACAATAGATTACAGGATCATTAAAAGACTCGCAGCTTCACAGCCGGTTCCCTACTGCGCATGCGGGAAGTGCACTGCGCTTTCTGAAGGGCGGAGGAAGGAGGAGGGGGGGCCGAACTTCCGAGTGATCTCGGCGAGATCTCTCGAAAGTGGGGTCAGGTACCTAATCCCCCCCCCTCCCCCCCGAAAGGTGCCAAATGTGGCACCGGAGGGGGAGGGGGAGGCAGATAAATGGAGCTTCCACTTTTGGGTGGAATTACGCTTTATAGAGTAACTCCACTTTTGTTAAGGAGAAAAAATGTACCCTCTGGGTGATCTATGTACATGGCAAGTATTTTGATTTGTTGCATATTTCTACCTATAGTTATGTTGAAGATACAGCTGTTTGTCTGTGATCATGTGCACAGTGAATGTGAATGGGAGTGATTTTATAATTATCAATCAGCTGCTGCACTTGCAGGGTTCTAATGAGTAAAGTGGCAGAGACTGCATTCCTTTACACACAATTTTCCTTTGGAAGTGTATCATGAAAAACAAACTTTTTTTGCAGGGAATGACCGAAATCTGACTTGTATTTTAGTGCAGACTTCTGGGAAAATCAGTAAGCCAATCCCACAAGCAGGAAATTACATTTCTAGAGGGGTTGGGGGGCGTTCTGTACAACACGTGTGTACATAACGCCTCCAGGTAGCCATATTGCATTGCACTTTAAAGAAATGTACAACTCTGCAGATTAAAAAGGAACGATCATTTTTAATAACATTTAATTACAATATGACTTGTGTAACAATTGTATACGCTATATTATTTTATTTTTTGCTATTTTTTCCCACGAAAGTGGAGTTACCCTTGAAGTAATGAATGTGCATGGATCATTTTTGAATAAGGATATTGTTTAGTGTCACTTTAATGGAATAGCACTTCTGTTCAGGAAATCGCTCAACTGAAAAGTTTAATTATCATTTCAAAGGTTTTCAAAACATAATTTGAAAATATGTAATATTTAAGAGCATGCCTTTTGCCACAAGAAGGGTACACCAAAGTATTTTTACTTACAAACTGAGCCCTCTGCTCTCCTTGGGCACTTTGATTTCAGGAAAGACAAAGGCAATTACAGCAGCCATATTAAAGAAACATAGCTGCAGGCTTGTCATAAAAGTAGTATACACACTAAATGCTTCTAACTTGGCAGTCCGGTACAGCTGCTCATAAAAATATGCTGAAAAAATAAAGCTCCTTGCGGAGAATAAACGTAACCATTCTATAAATACTTACAGAAACGTTTTTATTTTATTTAAGCATTTTGGTTTCCAAAACTAGGTGCTGTAAGTAGAAGGCAAAAACCCTTCCGTTTCACACTGATGTCTCATCTGCAAAGCTGTGGGCAGTGTACATTATTAAGCAGGTCACCCAATAAACCTTATGATGAATGTCTCTTTATATAGAGTTCAATGGAGACAACAGACCTGCCTAATACAAGGGAAATTGGTAACAACCTTTAGTTGGGCTTATTATTGATTACATTCATTTGTTGCCAACAGACATGTCTGTAAATTATCAGGTGGGACAGTGTATGCAGACAGCATATTATGCTATGTATAAATGTGAACATCTAGACCAGGGGTCTCCAACTTTTCAGGACGAGGGCCACATCGTACATTTTACAAATATTCACTGGTTGAAAAGAAATCAGTTTTATAAATGAATGAATGAATGAAAATGTTTTACTTTGAACTTCCTAGTAATCATGGTCTTCAGTCATGTTCCTGTTACCCAGCTTCGGATACGCATCTTGATCCTGTTATTGACCCGGCTTCCCCTCTGACTTTGCTTTCAGATTCTCTGATTGTTCATGTTCACTGGCTGTCTCCACTACCGGCCCCAGCCTTTACTTCTGACCACGCTTTTGCATAGTGAATCTGTACCTCACTGCCCTCTTGTTGCTGACTTCTGACTGTTCCTGACTCGGATTCTGTTCAGGCTATGGTGTACCTTCAATTGGCTATCCTTCAACCAGGTTTGGGACCTGACCCCCATCTTTAACTGGTCTTGGAGTCTCCATGATGCATCACCAGCTGCACTTTTGCTAGTCAGATACCAGCGCTCCCTGCTCACAGTGTCTACACCTTGGCATTTGTGCCTTTCTATCTCTCCTGCATACAGATTCTCAATGTCCAGGTGTGCTCAGAAGGGAAATGTGCAAGAGGCCACCCTTGTCATCTCAGGCTCTGCATACAGGTACATGACACCCCCACACATCACATCAGAGTCCCCCTTACATCACAATCCATATCTGTGCCCCCCCCCTTACATCACAGTCCACTTCAGAGTCTCCTTAATAACACAGCCCACACATCAGAGTCCCCCTTACATCAAAGTCCATATTAGAAATTCCCCTTACATCAGAGTTCCCAGCAAAGTCCCCCTTACATCAGAGTCCACATAAGAGTCCTGCCTTACATCAGGGACCCCATCTGGGTTCCCCTTATATTAGGGTCCCCATCACAGTGGAGACTGCGCTTATCAGCTGAGGCCTGAAAAATCTTGTATCGGGCCACATGTGGCTCTCGGACATTAGCCCGGAGACCCCTAATCTAGACCTATGTAACATAAACTATTGAGTTTTATTGCTCTAACTCACCTGAACAATATGGAAGGAAGCAGCTTGGATGGTATTCAAGTTTTTTCATGAAGCGGATTTGCCCATTCTCTTTGAGGCAGAAGAAATTTCGTTCACCAAGAACAAATATTGAGAAAACTGTGTTATTAAATGAGACAATACTGATATCCAGTGCCTGCTCACCGATGTTCAGAGTCCAGTCTGCCTGTAAAGGGGAAAGAACAAATGCCAAGTAGTCACATAAATAACCTAGATGTAGAGCAAAATGTAGCTACAGAATCATACAAAATGTCTTGGTTGAGTTTATTAAATGTTTATGCAATCTATAAAAAGATTCAGTCACTAATAAGGTACATCTAAAGCCCAAACTTTTTTTCCCATTTTGGTTTGAATAGGAAATGGATGTTTTTTGCCATTAGTGTCTTATTCAAAAGATATCCCCTAATTTTCTGTCTTGCAGACACAACAAAAAGTGAGAGAAAATCGCTTTAAATTGGGGGAAATCCCTTCTTAAACAGCTGTTACTGGAACAAGTGTCCCCTTTGGAAGATGACTCCACTATTCCTGGTTCTCATTACATTTCAACAATTTTGGACAAATAGAGAAAGAACTTCCCTAGCAGGGATACAGGCAGAAATAAAAAAATAAAAAATTGACAGATTCTAACTCTTAACTACACTATTAAAAATGTATAGTTTTGGCTTTGAATAAGCCATAGCCTTTGCAATATTTTGTGCTCTCTCTCTTATTTCCTTCTTTATTGACATTCTGAAAGCCATTGCTGTATCTAGTACTAAGCATATTGGTTCATACCCAGTGGCTTGTGAGCCATTGAGGTTCAAGCAGACTCTCAGTGGTTCTTAGTATGCTCATTCAGTGCCACTGATAAGGGGGTGCAGGCAGGCCTCCTGTACAGGGGTCCCATTGGGTCAGCAGGGGGGCTGTCTGTGGCTCTCCCCTCTCCTTAGTTGCATTGTCCTCCCCAGTGCCCCAGGCAGAGTAGCCAGGAGCCAGGGAGTACTCAACAGATTCTCCCTGGGCATCCAAAGGTGGTGGACGAGGCCAGGGGTGTGGTCACTTCCTCCACTCTTTGCACAAGTAGCGGTTTCCTTCTGGCTGATCTAGCAGCTGAAGAAGATGAGGAAAGAGGGGAAAGAACAGATGGTAGCCTCTTCTATTTCCAACCATGCAATAAGTGACTGAATGACTGCCATGCCACTACATATTGCTCACTGACCACCAATGCATACTACTCACTGACTGCCCTGTCACTATATACTGCTTACTGACTTCCCTGCCATGACATACAGCCCTACCCTGCCATTACATACTACTTATTGACCACCCTTCCACTACATATTGGTCACTGATCACCCTGCCACTATGTACTGCTCACTGACCACCCTGCCACTACATACTGCTCACTGACTGCCCACTGACCACCACTGCATACTGCTCACTGACTGCCCTGCCACTATATACTGCTCACTGACTTACCTGCCAATACATACTGCTCACTGACTGCTCTGCCACGACATATTGCCCTACCCTGTTACTACAGACTACTCATTGACCACTCTGCCACTACATATTGGTCACTGACTGCCCTGCCACTATGCACTGCTCACTGACTGCCTCCTGCTACATATTGCTCACTCACTGCCCTGCCACTGCATACTGCTTGAAAGGTTCATCCCATTGCTTGCATCAGGGCTGAGGTGTGAAGTGATATTTTCAGGAAGAGATTTACAGCACCAGTGGCGGAACTCGCGCCATAGCAACACACGCGGGCGCTATGGGGCCCACAGCCGAGTGGGGCCCAGTGAGGACAGGCGGCTCCGCGGGTGAGAGCGGGCGGCTTTGCAGGCCCGCGGGTGAGAGCAGGCGGCTCCACGGGTCCGCGGTTAGAGCGTGGGCGGCTCCGAGGGCTGTCAGGCGGTGAGACAGCTGGGCGACTCGTGTGTGAGCGGGCTGGCCAATCAGGGAGCTGGCAAGCGGGGGTGCATAGAGATGACATCATCTCTCACCGCCCGGCACCCTCCCTGCATCCCTGCAGTGCAGTTCCCCCTTCACTGTGCAGGCAGCCTCGGGAAGCAGAGAGATGACATTATCTCTCTGCTGCCTGACTTATAATCTGCTGCCTGACTCTGGGACACAGCAGGAAAGTGACACAGCAAGTGACAATCCATAATGTGTGACAGGAGAAGTGGCAAGTGACAATCCGGGACGTGGCAAGTGACAATCCGTAATGTGTGGCAGGTGACGTGGCAAGTGTCAATCTGGGGCATGGCAAGTGACAATCCGTAATGTGTGGCAGGTGACGTGGCAAGTGACAATCCGGAATGTGTGGCAAGTGACAATCTGGGGTGTGGCAAGTAACAATCCGTAATGTGTGGCACGTGACGTGGCAAGTGACAATCCGTAATGTGTGGCAAGTGACAATCTGGGACGTGGCAAGTAACAATCCGTAATGTGTGGCAGGTGACGTGGTAAGTGACAATCCGTAATGTGTGGCAAGTGACAATCCGGAACGTGGCAAGTGATAACCCGTAATGTGTGGCAAGTGACAATCCGGAACGTGGCAAGTGATAACCCGTAATGTGTGGCAAGTGACAATCTGGGACGTGGCAAGTGACAATCCATAATGTGTGGCAGGTGATGTGGCAACTGACAATCCGTAATGTGTGGCAAGTGATAATCCTGGACGTGGCAAGTGACAATCTGGAATGTGTGGCAGGTGACGTGGCAAGTGACAATCCGGAATGTGTGGCAAGTGACAATCCGGGACATGGCAAGTGACAATCCGTAATGTGTGGCAAGTGACGTGGCAAGTGACAATCGGTAATGTGTGGCAAGTGACAATCCGGGACGTGGCAAGTGACAATCGGTAATGTGTGGCAGGTGACGTGGCAAGTGAAAATCTGGGGCGTGGCAAGTGACAATCCGTAATGTGTGGCAGGTGACGTGGCAAGTGACAATCCGTAATGTTTGGCAAGTGGCAATCAGGGACGTTGCAAGTGACAATCCTTAATGTGTGGCAGGTGACGTGGCAAGTGACAATCCGTAACATGTGGCAGGCGACCTGGCAAGTGACAATCCGTAATGTGTGGCAAATGGCAATCCGAGACGTGGCAAGTGACAATCTGTAATGTGTGGCAGGAGATGTGGCAAGTGACAATCTGTAATGTGTGGCAGGTGACGTGGCAAGTGACAATCCTTAATGTGCGTCAGGTGACGTGGCAAGTGACAATCTGGGACGTGGCAAGTGACAGTCCGTAATGTGTGGCAAGTGATAATCTGGGACGTGGCAAGTGACAATCAGTAATGTGTGGCAGGTGACATGGCAAGTGACAATCCAGGACGTGGCAAGTGGACAATCGGCAACATGTGGCAGGTGAAATTCTGCAACGTGTGACAAGTGACAATCTGCATTTGGTGGAAGGTGATGTGGCAAGTGGACAATCCGCAACCTGTGGCGGGTGATGTGGCAAGTGACATTCCGTGACAAGTTGCATCTGGTGGTAGGCGACGGTGGCAAGTGACACGCTCAGGGCTCCCACTGATTCTGCATTATGGTGAGTTGAACTATTTCATTTTATATAACAGAACAGAAATTGGTTAGAAGGCATGAGGTCAGCAATATGTGTCCTTCAGGGGCTGCATACAGTATACTGCATACTTTGTTGTTCAAAATTCATATAAGCTGTTGCCTGGGTACTGTGCATGGGTGCAGTAATCTGTTGTTCAATGGCATTAGTTCTTTTTTTTGTGGGGGGGGCGGTTCGCAGGGGGGGGCCCATACAACATTTTGCTATGGGGCCCTGTGATTTCTAGTTACGCCCCTGTACAGCACCCTGCTGTCCCCCAGCCATTATTTGTCTGTATTGCACACAGATGTACAGAGAACTAATGCTGACATCACTGGGTCTAAATTCAAGAAATATGAAAATGGAAAGTTTTTTTTTTTTTGCTAATATCATTGGGAAGTGGAAACAGAACCAAGGAAGGCAAAATATAAGCAGATTAAGCTTCAGCTTTAAAAAATACTGGGTGTTTTTAAGCAAACAGTACTAATTTACCTTGACTGAATGCAAACTGAAATGATTTATGAAGGAGAAGTTGGGGAAAGTGTGAGTTATTATAAAAGAGAGCTGCCAATAAAACAAGCTGTGTGTGACAACTAGAAAGAAATGTTGAATGATCAGACCAATAATACCCTGGCAGCAGAACAAAGCTGTTCTTAGCTACAGATCATTACAAGTGTGTTATTTTTCCAAAAGTACACAAGAGATGAGAAAAATTGATTTAGCAGCTAGACAAGCTTTCTATGCAAACTGGGATTTTAACAGTTATGGTTTTACTGGCAAATACAATCGATGCTGCCATGTAATGTTTCGTACATTTTCGCAAGTGGATGTAAACCCCCATTTTTTTTTTTTAAATTAAAACTCATATCTGTTACAGCAGAGGATGTCATTTCATCTGTGCCCAGTCTTGCCACGAAGAGTTAAAGCAGTGTTCCAGCCAAAACTTTTTTTTTTTTTTTTAAAGTCAGCAGCTACAAACATTGTAGCTGCTGACTGTTAATAAGGACACTTACCTGTCCAGGGAGCCCACGATGTCGGTCCCCCGAGGCCGAACTGTCCATCGGATCGGGTGCAGGCGCCGCTATTCCAACTAAGAGAAACTGGCAGTGGAGCCTTCACTGCCAGTTTCTCGACTGCGCATGCGCGAGTCGCGCTGAGCTTTGTGAATGGCCAGCTTGTCTTCTGGGTCACACACATGTCCCAGAAGACAACGGGGGGGCTCGCCGCAGAAGAGGATGTGACGTCCTCGGCTGTGGCCCGGATGGATCAGAAGTACTCTCAGTACTTCCAAAAAAGGTACGAGAGAAAGTAAAAAAAATGTTCAAATATCCAAAAACTAGGGGTTGAGAGGTGGTCTTTCGTTGAAGACCACCTCTCAAAATTGGGTGGAACTCTGTTTTAATCCAGCTCCGAGCAATCCTCTTATCTTTCTTCAGTAAGATAAAAACTGACACACAGAGAAATAGGCGTCTGTTCTTCCCCCTTGCTGTGAGTGACAGGTGATTTCCTTATCTCATGCACAAGTGTGAGAGAGACATTCTGTGTACTTCAGATCCCCCCTCCTTTCTTCTCCAGCTCTCCCAGGATTGGCTGCTCCACACCTCAGCATGTTTGGGCATGCTGAAGTCATGTGATGACTTTCCTGGGTTTTGACTCGATGTTAATGATCATGGGGCATAATATACGAGACCAGCAGAAGTTCAGCGTAAGAAATGTCGATGCCTGGCCAAGGGGAGTGTAGAAGTGGCGGGGAGTCTACTGACATCACAACTCCACCCACCGAGTCCTGGACAACAGACCTGCCCACGGAATTCGGAATTTTGCAAGGCTCCAAACAGCTAAAGGGGAGATATTTGACAGATAAGGATACATGCAGGAGGCATGTATATCCTTATAGATAAGCACTATGGAAGTAATTTAGAAATTATGAGAGTGGGTTTACATCAACTTTAAGCAGTGGCGGAAGTACCAGGGTCACAACAGTTGCACTTGCTACTGGGCCTTGGGGTTCTGCCACTGTGAGGGGGCCCCCAGACAGCACGAAAGACTTCCGGTCCGGCGCCTGATGTAACAGCCGCAAGGACGGTAAGCTCTAAGACCCCTTTCACACTGAGGGCGTTTTGCGGGCGATATAGCGTTAAAAATAGCGCCTGCAATCCGCCCTCAAACAGCTGCAGCATTGTCTCCAGTGTGAAAGCCCGAGGGCTTTCACACCGGAGCGCTGCACTGGCAGGACATCAGGAAAAGTTACTTCCATAGTGCTTATCTATAAGGATATACATGCATCCTGCACGTATCCTTACCTGTCAAATATCTCCCCTTTAGCTGTTTGTATAGCGCATAGCAAGGAACTATGTCCTTACTCCTGATTAGGCAGAGAAAAAAACTGGAGGCCTATAGCAGAGAGGGGGGTTTATATCACCTAGGACTGCCCATAGGCGTATACAAGTCTTTTTTCTGCCTAGTATCCTACTCCTGTAGGGGGCGATATAACCCTATGGTTCTGAATAATAGAGCACTGTCAATAAACAAATGAGAACTTTTTGTTCTTGGGTTTTGATATCCGTTAAAAGAAAACCCCATGTCTTTAAAAAATGTTGGTATATGTAATTATTTCACAAGTATTTCTGTAAGCAAAGGTTATCTGGATTACCTTTCCAATTCAGTCTGAAGTCACCAAGACTTTCTAAGACAATTCAATTGTTGGCAACCTGAAAGCATTCTGTCACAGGGGAAAAGAGAACATTTGGCCCGGGAAACAAACACAACCACCTGTCCCTTTCATGGTAGCGACAGCTTCTTGTACACTGCTTCAGGCAGCCATAGTGAGATGCGGGTCATGTCTTGGAGAACATGTTCTATTGTAACATATTGCTCGTTTACACGTGCTTTAAAATGTGGTATTGAACACGCTTTTTTAAAGCACTCTGAATGCTAATCACAGCACCTGTCACCAAATAAAATGGTAAGCTTACAGTCCTGTTTACACATTTTGTTCGCTTTGCTTCAAAACTTATACCCCATGTTGCCTTCTTGGTGCTTCAAAGTGTCTTCAAAGCCTCCATAGATGTCTATGACATTACTCACTTACAGCACCTACAGCTTTTGAGAGGCCTTTATTCAGCTTTAGCTTCACTTTATTTTGTAGGCGTTGCAGGTATGAGATTTCCCAGAATGCACTGGCAAACCAACAAGCAAACCAGAATGATGTCATCAGCAGTCACTTCCAGTTCATGTGTATATATTCTGGGAGTTTCTGGTGCAGACATCACATCTGGTGTGCAGTGTGGAACAGTAGGAAGATGAATAGGGTCCAGACTGGAGCAGAGAAACTAGCAAACATGGTGTGCAACATGGGAACGCTATAGTGGAAGGTGAGTGGGGACTGGAGAGATAGGACTGAGCAGCAGAGAATTAGCAGAGCTGGAGAAACTAACAATGTCACATGTGGTTCGTAGCATGGAGCAATATAGCAGGAGCAGAGAGAGAGGAGGATCAGCAAACCAGAGAATGAGTAGAGCTGGGGGTTACTACTGAGTGGGGGAATCAGCAGAGCAATAAAATCAGCAGTGGGCATTACAATATATACACTATATTGCCAAAAGTATTGGGACGTCTGCCTTTACACGCACATGCACTTTAATGACATCCCACTCTTAGTAAGCTTCAATATTGAGTTTGCAGCTATAACAGCTTCACCTCTTCTGGGAAGGTTTAAGGAGTGTGTCTAGGGGAATGTTTGACAAGTCTTCCAGACGCGCATTTGTGAGGTCAGGCACTGATGTTGGACGATAAGGCCTGGCTCACAGTCTTTGCTCTAATTCACCCCAAAGGTGTTCTATCAGGTTGAGATCAGGACTCTGTGCAAGCCAGTCAAGTTCCTCCACCCCAAACCCGCTCATCCATGTCTTTATGGACCTTGCTTTGTGCACTGGTGTGCAGTCATGTTGGAACAGGAAGGGGCCATCCCAAACTTTTCCCACAAAGTTGGGAGCATGAAATTGTCTAAAAAGGTATGCTGACGCCTTAAGAGTTCCCTTCACTGGAACTAAAAGCCAAGCCCAACCTCTGAAAAACAACCCCACACCATAACCCCCCCCCCCCCCACCAAATGATTTAGACCAGTGCACAAAGCAAGGTCCATAAAGACATGGATGAGCGAGTTTGGGGTGGAGGAACTTGACTGGCCTGCACAGAGTCCTGATCTGAACCCAATAGAATACCTTTGGGATGAATTAGAGCTGAGACTGTGAGCCAGGCCTTCTTGTCCAACATCAATACCTGGGCTCACAAATGCTCTTCTAGAAGAATGGTCAAACATTCCCATAGACACACTCCTAAACCTTGTGGACAGCCTTCCCAGAAGAGTTAAAGCTGTTATAGCTGCAAAGGGAGGGCCAACTCAATATTGGACTAAGACTGGGATGCCAATAAAGGCAGGCATCCCAATACTTTTGGCAATATGGTGTATGTATATATATATATAAAGATAAATACTTGAATGTCAAACTATGCTTTGCTTTAATGAGAACCATAGAAGCATATACTTGTCTATGTATTCCTTTAGTGCTGGTGTTTAGTGAATGTCCCAGCACTGTCACATAGGGGCAAGGAAAGTTTTTATTTTAGTGTAAGTTTCAGCTGCAGTGAATTAGAACTAATGCTGGCCATACACTATACGAAAAATCAGCCAAACCCGTTTTCGAAAAACGAACATTCGGCCGTGAGCGCAAACAATGGTGCCATCATGTAATGACCCATAAATTGTTCAGTGGACATAAATGAATGAATTTTTGTTTGTTTTTTTTACATATACCTAGTGCAGACAGTTCGGACGGGAAACACATTAACCTTTCAATTTATCGTTTGTTTGGCAGAAAATTTCCAAACTTGTCCTTTGTTTTTTCATCTCAAAAACGTCCCAAAGATTATCGATTTTGTGCCTATTAACTGGCCGAAAAATGAATGGACTGTCTAAATGACCAAATTTCGGACGATTTTTCGTATACTTTATGGACAGCATTACACAGGGTTGTCTATTGGCAGCTGAATGGAGAGAAGGGTGAGCGCAGAAAGGGGAATTTATGCTGCTAGTAAGGAAGATATCAAGGTGAACCGGTTGCTTTAAACTAGGTGGGCAAAGCAGAAAATCACATTAAAGTATGTTTAGACAATATGAGGAACAAATACCATGAAAATAAGCAAAAACATAAAACTGTAATATATTCTAAGCCAGGCTGTCAATTGCAGTGACTGTTTAGTTATGGCAGTTTCTTCAGCAATAACATTTAAACTGTTTTTGCAAAGTCCCGATCAACCTAAAATCACTGTGGAATACTTCAAGAAGGAGACATTGATGACAAGTATCGAATTTTTATCTCATCGCTATACTTGCTGCATTAAAGCATAGAAAGCTCACCTAAAGATCATGTGAAAGACATAAAAAGTGGAGACCATATCGTGATTAGGTGAAAATCTCAAACAGCGCCAGCAATATGAACATAAAAGAGTCTCCAGTGTGATCAAGCAGGAGACAGTAATACATACTCACTTTAATATGATGAGCAAGGGAATATTATATCAATTTGAAGGGGAAAAAACATACAAAAAATAAGATTGTTCCTTTTATGACCGAAGGGAGTTTTATAAACATGTGATAGAACTTAAAATAAAGCATTCCCTGCCATATGCTCTAAAGCAATTATCTGACACAGTGTGTCTGTAAAACAGCTGCGGCTGGTGAGCAACCCTCAGAGAGTCTATTAAATATATATCCATAGAACAGTAATACCGACCGAGAAATCAAATTCAGCCTTTGGATTCAATGCAAAAAAAAAACGCAGCAGATGCTATTTTAGGAAAACGTGTTCTTGTCTGCTGTGGAGTAAACTGAATTTCCTCTTTATGACAAAAGTGTAAGTTGCAGGAGTTGTGAATGACGTGTATCCCAACACACCATGTCATTACAACAGATGTGCAAGCCACAGGCCAACTTGCTACTCTCTACGCAATAAAATTAGCCACAAAACTTTCTATATTGAAAATAAAACCAAATGTAAACACTAATACTTTCAGGGTATACTACATTACATTTGATCGTGTTTCTTAAGCCTTCCCCAATACGATTTGCTTCACTACTGGTGTTGGTGTAAACTGGAATATACCACAATTGCAGGGGTAATCATTCACTCCCCCCATTTCCCCCAACTAGAAGCTCCATGCAGCAGTTTTACTAGCCCTAAAGTGGATGTTTGGTGAAGTTTTGATCCATATATCGGCAGGCTAGTTGTACAGAAGTTGATCTACTGATCAACCAGCCTATCGGATTTTCCCCAATTGATCAGCGCTGTAGGCTATAACTGGCAGCACTGATCAGTTGTTTTTTTTTTTTTACAACAGGGAAGTCTCCCACTGTCATTATACAAAGACACATTGGGGAGGATTCTCCTATTCACCTTAAAGTGTTACTAAACCCACAACAGTAAAATCAGTCTGTATATACAGTAAAGCATACTTGTTATACTCATTGTGGAACCTAAGAGGTTAATCCTCCGCATTTTGTAAAAAGGCTGTTTGATCTGGTCTTCTCTGATACTTTCCTTCTTTTACTTTTACTGTCCCCAATCCATCCATCCTTGGAAGCACTCTGCACATGCTCAGCTTGGTGTGTATTGCTAGAGAGTTATTTTGTTTTTTGGGAGGGGGCATGTGATTAGCACATGGCCAATCAGGACTGTCCAGACAGTGGGTCAGGGGTCATGCAGCCTCATAGGACAGTCAGAAGAGAATGAAAACTCCTCCTACAAGCTTTAACCAGTGCTTGGCCGGACACTGATAGAAGTCACAAGACTGCTATATACTGCTGATGAGAAAAGGTATTTAGCAGTTTATATTTACTAAAATTATTGCATTTCCATGTTCTGTGTACTGTGGGAGACCAGATATAGTGAATGCAGGGTCCTGGGTTTAGAAACACTTTAAGTGTTTGAATTGGGAATCAAGTCATTTTTTGTTCTTCACTAGCTTAAACAAAAAAAAAAAAGACTAATCTATGGACTGCTTTAGTCTTAGACAATGGGTTATGCAGCGACTTGCAAGTGATTGGATACTGGCAAACAAAGCTGTAAGGATAGCGCTAACTCCTCTCAGGTTAGGGCTAAGCCTCAGGTTAGTAGCAAGCAATAATGAGTTAATCATAAGCAACAGAGGGGAGGAACCACAGCCTGTAATTTACTCTAAGAAAAGGATTTTACTGGTAAGTCAAAATCCTGTTTTCTTAATCATACATTACAGAACACAGGATTTTACTATTAGACTACTATGGGATGTCCAAAAGCAATGCAACTGAGGAGAGGGCAACACTGCAAACACATGCCTACAGGCCCACATAACAAACAGGCAAAAAGAGGATTCAAAAACACAAAAGGGCAGCCCAAAGCACCACACGCCTGAAACTGGCATCAGAAAAGACATCCCAATGGTAAATCTCAACAGAACCAGGTGTTTAAAAGCTGCACAGTGACTACAACATCCAGACGTTGGAAAGAAATCTCCCTGGAATGTTGCAGAGCAGGACATAGAGAAGAGAAAAGAACAATGTCCTGGTTAAGGTGGAAGTAGGAAACCACCTTGGGAAGAAAGTATACCCTGGACCACAATGGTGTCCCTGTGTAACATAATAAAGGATTCCTTACAGGATAAGGCCGCAAATGTTTAACACATTACAGAGGTGATAGCAACTAGGAAGGCAACCTTGTGAGTGAGGGAACACAGGGGATATTCTTAACAGGGCAGTTTCTGAAGAACAGTTTATAGGTTTTGGTCCCCCGGTGTCGCTTAGGGGTGAACAGGGAAAACAATGTGAGCAACATCCTGCACAAAGGCCTTCACTAATGAGTAAGAGGAAGCTCTCTCTGAAAAAGAATAGCTAGGGCTGAAATTTGACTCTTGATCGTACTTAAGACCAAATGCTGATCCAGACAAGACTTGAGGAAAAACAGAATACTTCCTAGCCCCATACCACGCAAAAAGGCCTTCCAGGTCCAATTATAAATGTTGAGAGAAGTCGATTTCCTAGCTTTCAGGAGTACAGGGATGACTGAGTCTGATACAAGTGTTTTACCTTGATGCATTCTCTACATTAAGGTAAAAAACACTGCACTATCTTTCCTAGCCCCACTTTTCATAAACAATTACTTTGCTACTGTTACCACTCCAACTGTCTACGCTCCGGCACCACTCCCCTCTCTTTCTGCTTTCACAGGTGACACTGAGGATAGCAGGAGCTTTAGGCTCTTGCTGCTGTCAGTCAAACTCTTTGAGGAGGGTAAAGGGACATGGCTTACCAGCACTGTTTGCATCTATGGACACACACACAGCCCGGCTCAGGAGTATGCATGCACTGGTGCCTCGAGAAGGTGACAGCATCGGCGAGCGTCTGCCAGACCCCAACCCAGAGGCCTGAGAGAAACTAAAGGAACTTTTCATCATCAGGAGAGTTTTCCTGTAGGGGTTTTGACCTTCTTCATCTTCTAAGTATTCTCTCCTCCCATGCCTTCCTTGATGTACATAAGTATCCAAGGAGTTACCAAATAGGTGTTGTCCTTCAAAAGGCATACACACATGGTGTTTCTTGCAGGGACGCTTCATAGATCAAAGGATCCTTTGAATATGTTCCAAAAGGAGGCTCATCCTGAATATTTGGCAGAGGATCTTGGCTAACCCATCCACACAGTAGCACTATGGGCGAAAGCATTAGCTGATGGTTGACAGATGGTTCCATCAGAATGGACCCCAAGGTCCCAAGCTATGTTTTTGGACCAGACAGCTAAGGTCAGACAAAGTTGCAATGGCAAGTTGTACATCAGGACCAGCCAGAGGAAACATGGACTTGAAAAATGCTTCTAATCTCTTATTTAAAGGGCCCTTGAAAATCCTACACCACCAGCCCATATGTCTTGATTTGCAGATAACCAGTATATGATACTTATGTCTCTGATCACCTGGTGAAGGAGGTTGACTGATAGCTCTGGTGCCCCCTCCCCCCAATTTGTTTTTCTCTCTCTCTTCTCTTTTTCCTTTCACATAGCCTGTTTTTTTTATCTGACTGTAGGAAGTTTCTCTTTTTTATGTCCTTAACACTTTTCCATAATACCCAATCTTTGGGAGATCATTTCAGGCGTTGTGTTGTCTTTACAGGATTCCACCTGTAACTCAGAAGCCTGTATTACTAATTTTGGGCATAGATATAGACATCGACATAGAGATAGATATAGAGATAGACAGTGTTCCTGTAATGTCTGTGTATCTGTACCCCATTAACTTGTTGACTCTGTTTCATATTAGCTTTCTAGTCTGTAATAATTGTACCAACATTTGTTTTGTTTTATATTGGTAACTGTAATGCAGGATTAGACTGCAATTATTTTCACAATGTAGTGAATGTAAACCTGATTCATGAAATTTGACCCAAGCACATATATCTGCAGTGCGCAGTGCAACCTAGATAAAACCAGCCTGAAATATGTAATATGTTTTGGGGTGGGTGCTATAAATAGATTAGCAGAGAGCTGGTCTATTTACAGCACAGCTCTGCACATTCCTTCCTTCATCTGCCTATGTGTGTGTGTGGGGGGGGGGTGCCTTTCCTCTAATCAGCTGTCACACAGTGTATGCCAAGACTTCACTCCCAGTGTTGAACAGGAAGAAAAAATTCTAACATAATGTGCACTTTCTAAAGAATATAGCAAGCTGAAGACAGCAGATAAACATGTAAAACTTATGTACGGAGATTTGTTTCGTTCCTGTGTATCACCTGAGGCTGTTCACTTCACTGGGTATATGCGAGTGTTTACATCCACTTTAAGGCAGGAAATAACCAAGTCCATGGCAGAGAATTTATTTTTCGTTAGGAATCCCTACTCAATAGAGTATTGCAGAACAAGGTGTTTGAAAGGGATGAAGATTTTATTGTACATCAGTCATATCAGCTGTGTTGCCTAAATTGCATTATGTGCTTGGATTCCACACAGACTGGACCACAGACACAGCAATGAGCTGTGCCTACCTGTCTACACGCCATCTATACAGACTGTACTCCCGTTACAACTGACATCCCTGTTTGCATGCACCCAGCTGTGGATTTGTGGACAAGTTTATGTCTGCATCTGTGAGCGACTGATTGACTCATACAGAGAATATTATATCCAGGCTGCACACCCTCCTACATAATGTTTTTCTGCCTGCATATACCCAATCGTGGACTCAATAGTACTTTGGTGCTGCAGTATATTTGGACATTAGTACCCACTGTGGTCAGGCAGTAGACAGGTCCCTCTTTGAGGGTATAGGTATTACAGGGCTCATTTGCCAGTGCAGTTAGTGGGGGGCTGCCCGGGAGAGGTGATATCTTTGGGTGCCTGGTCATATCTGCTCATTAAGGTCCTTACATTGGTCTGAGCACCTGAGTATCCTATCTCTCAAGGGGTGCTACATATTGCTAGGGTGGGGTTCATGGCGGGTCAATAGGGGAAACAGGGGTAGGGATGCTTTGCTCCTACTGGGAGGGCTGTTAGGGGGATGGTTTGTGGGTTTGGAGATTGGATGATATGGGATGTTCGGGGAGTGGTTGGAGAGGGAGGCACTGGTTTATGTGATTCATGTGACTTATACTGCTCTTTGATATGATGTTGAATAAATATATTGGTGTGTAGCTGGTCTTGTGTCAGTACCTTTTTTTGTACTTTTTGTTGTGATTAAGATATAAGCTTACGTAAAAAACATCCTTTGCTGTTGTCTCCTGGCCATCTCTTTCCACACCCTTTTGGATTCCCTGCAAAGCGTACCTTGCTGCCTGCAAGTTGTGATTCTTGTACTGAATGTATCTTCTGTAACTACCTTTCTCAGCATATCTGTAGTTCAGAAGGCATGTTCTGTGATTTCTGTGACACAGCAGTGCCTACTCGCAAGGCATAGTGAATACGTGTCCCAGAATTCAAGGAAGTAGATGTGTGGGAATCTTCTTAAAGTAAATTTACAAACGACACGATTTTAGATTAACTGGAGTAGGCTAGATAAAAAATAAAATACAATGTACTAATGTCCAAATATGCTGCAGCACCAAAGTACTATTGAGTCCACGATTGGGTATATGCAGGCAGAAAAACATTATGTAGGAGGGTGTGCAGCCTGGATATAATATTCTCTGTATGAGTCAATCAGTCGCTCACAGATGCAGACATAAACTTGTCCACAAATCCACAGCTGGGTGCATGCAAACAGGGATGTCAGTTGTAACGGGAGTACAGTCTGTATAGATGGCGTGTAGACAGGTAGGCACAGCTCATTGCTGTGTCTGTGGTCCAGTCTGTGTGGAATCCAAGCACATAATGCAATTTAGGCAATATATAATTTTAAATTTTGACCACAGGTATAATCTCAGGCCCACCTGCCCTGCTGCCGCAATTATGCATGACATGGTGGGCAAGAGGTTAAAGTATATGTCAAGGCAAAAAAAAAAAACAAAAGACATATGCCGTACATTTCTGCAATGCATGCACATTATTTACAGGTTTTATCATTTGCAAGTACAGAAAAATGCCTGTTGATCTGCCAGAAATTCACCCAACCCCTAACTCCTGTTGGGGGCTGACCAAACATAGCATTTTTTGTGGACTGAGTAGTATCAGATCTGCCTAATGTCTTCTGCCAAACTCAACCACTCCTACACAATCATCAGGGGTTTTTTTTGCACTTATCCAGCACCAAAAAAACAAAACACTCTTAATGTTTTGTGAAAAACCAAAAGGGAGCAAATTCGAAAAGTTCATTGTTAGGGTGTACATACACTGCAAATCAAATAAGAGCCACTGCTACACAGCAATTAGACTTCATATTAAAAAGCAGCAAAGAAATGGATTGCTTTTTTTTTTATAGATAGCTGCTCCCTTTTTGTACACCAATCTGTGTTATACCAGGACTCTATTTTCCAAGCCTATTACCCAGAATTCATGAAGAAAGAAAAGGAATGGCTTATGTGACTCACCAATAATTATCCTAAACAGTATTACAATTTGTAAGACTGAGATGATTTCCAGAAAGAAACAACCATTTTACTGTTATGAATGAATAAATTCTTACCAGCAGCCTCTTCCCAGAACCAATTTTTTGCTGCTCTGTCTCCTTTTTCGAATCAGCATCTGTTGCTACAGCAAGAACCTGGTATCTGTTAGAAGATACAACATATCATGATTACATTGAATGATAAATTAGACAAACATTATGGCATTTTAAATAACTGACAAAATGTTGTTCTGAATAAAAACACTGAATTGATAAAATACTTTGTCATATATAGCTAATCATTTTTCTTAAATGGTGTTTACTCAGGTACTACAGAACAAAAAAAAACAGAACAGTAAATTTTTATTAAAGTAAAGATAATATATTGTACAAAAGAGCTTATGAGAACGAAAATAAAAACACATGTATAAAATGTACTGTATGCTTTTCTTGAATCTGAATCTCTTGATGATAATCTATTTCCTTCCATGAAGTGAGAATGTTATATTATATGGAGCACACCCAGAATTGGCAAAACAAAATTCTCTCCTGACGTCCACATCCCCACTTTACCATAATTTGCTGAAAGGGGAAACGTGTGTACATGAGAACCTTGACTTAAGTGTCTCCGGAGTACTGGAACCAGGTAAAGAGGTATCATGTTCAACTAGGATGTGACGAAGGTTTCCCTGGATCCTTACATAATTCAAGTTTTTATTAATATTACAGTATTATCCTCACTATCATAAATAAAAAGAAGAGCATTCCATAAAGCAGGTTTCTGAACGTCACGTTCACAATAATTAGCTAAAATCTATATGTTCTGAATGTATTAACATTTTTAAGGTATGCCAAATTTCAGCATTCTTCGTGTGTTTCATGGTGGAATGTATGCTGGTCATACTCAAGGCTTGCACAGCAGAGTAGTGGAGATGTGCCCCCCCGTTGTGGATCCAGAGGGGGAAAGGAGACAAATGAGTGGAAGTTCTAATTTTGGGTGAAACTCCGCTTTAACTATCAGCAGAAGTGCATCTGTTGAGCAAGAAAATGAGCCGCAATGAGGAAAAAAACCCCAAATTTTATTCCTTCAGGTTACCCTCGCACACAGAAGCACTTGGGTGCTCAATACAAGCACATACTGAGCAGCCAAATTAAGCTCTGTGAGGCTCCATTCACACCTAGGTGTTATGGCATCATGACAGAATCATTACAATTCTGCCGGTGATCTCAAAACGCACTACAAAAGCAAAATACAAGTTCAAGTACCATTATTTTCAATGACACCTAAAATGTGGTGCGGTTTTGCCATGATTGTCATGCAGCAAATCACATCATGTGAAGCTTCTTGGCCAAAAGAAGCTCTTGCTCCTTTTTAGGTGACAAGCGATAATCACGGCAAAACTGCACTGTGTTTTAGGTGAAAATAATGGCACATGAACCTGCGTTTTGCAATTGTAATGCATTTTGAGATCGCAGGCAGAACCGAAGTGATTCTGCCGAGATCCCAAAATGCCCAGGTGTGAATGGAGCCACTGATGCAAATCTGATGTGGATCAGATGCGATCCAAAAGGCATAGATTTGCATGGAATCTGAAAATACATTGTTTTCTATGAAGGATGTTCACATCTATGCAGTGTGAAGGCAGTTTTGCATAGAACTGGCTAGAAGACAGAACTGCATAGAAGTGGCTACAAGACAGATTTGCACAGTTTTTACCAGCACAGTCTCAAGAGCATGGAGGAGATTCCAGGAGGCAGGAAGTTGCTCTAGGAGAGCTGGACAGGGCTGTAGAAGGTCCTTAACCAATCAGCAGGACCGATATCTGCTCCTTTGTGCAAGGAGGAACAGGATGAGCACTGCCAGAGTCCTACAAAATGGCCTCCAGCAGGCCACTGTTGTGAATGTCTCTGACCAAACAATCAGAAACAGACTTCATTAGGGTGGCCTGGGGGCTGACCTCATCTAGTGGGCCCTGTGCTTACTGCCTGGCACCATGGAGCTTGATTGATATTTGCCATTAAACACCAGAATTAGCAGGTTCGCCACTGGTGCCCTGTGCTTTTCACAGATGAGAGCAGGTTCATCCTGAGCACATGTGACATACGTGAAAGGGTCTGGAGAAGCCTTGGAGAATGTTATGCTGCCTGTAACATCGTTCAGCATGAGCAGTTTAGTGGTGGGTCAGTGATGTCTGGGGAGGCATATCCATGGAGGAACGCACAGACCTCTACAGGCTAGACAATGGCACCCTGACTGCTATAAGGTAGTAGAATGAAATCCTTGGACACATTGTCAGACCCTATGCTGGTGCAGTGGGTCCTGGGTTCCTCCTGGTGCACGACAATGCCCGGCCTCATGTTGTGAGAGTATGCAGCCAGTTCCTGGAGGATGAAGGAATTGATACCATTAAATGGCCCCCACGCTCGCCTGTCCTAAATCTAACTGAAAATCTCTGGGACATTATGTTTCAGTCCATCAGACGCCACTAGGTTGCACCTCAGTCTGTTTAGGAGCTCAGTGATGCCCTGGTCCAGATCTGGGAGGAAATAACCCAGGACACATTCATCGTCTCATTAGGAGCATGTCCCAACTTTGTCAGACATGTATACAAAGCACGTGGGGGCCATACAAACTACTGAGTACCATTTTGAGTTGCTGCAATGAAATTTCAGCAAAATGGACTAGCCTGCTGCAACATTTTTTCACTTTGATTTTTGGGGTGTCTTTGAATTCAGCCTTCTGTAGGTTGATCATTTTCATTTCCATCCAACGATGTGGCATCCTTTCAATCCTAACACATTACCCAGACCATATTAGTATAAATATCCAGCAAGATATTTTTCCCCATTGAGATCTGATGTGTTTTCAAAGTGTTCCTTAAATTTTTTTTGAGCAGTGTATAAAATGTTTATATATATATATATATATATATATATATATATATATATATATATATATATATATATATATATATATATATATATAGTATTCATACCCCTTGACATTTTCCACATTTTGTCATGTTACAACCAAGAACGTAAATTCCTTTTATTGATTTTATGTAATAGACCAACACAAAGTGGCACATAATTGTGAAGTTGAAGTAAAATGGTAAAAGGTTTTCAACATTTTTTACAAATAAATATGTGAAAAGTGTGGCGTGTATTTGTATTCAACCCCCCTGAGTCAATACTTTGTAGAACAACCTTTCGCTGCAATTACAGCTGCAAGTCGTTTTGGGTATGCCTCCACCAGCTTTGCACATCTAGTGACATTTTTGCCCATCCTTCTTTGCAAAATAGCTCAAGTTCTGTCAGATTGGATGGAGAGCGTCTGAACAGCAATTTTCACATCTGACCACAGATTCTCAATTGTATTTAGGTCTGGACTTTGACTGGACCATACTAACACATGAATATGCTTTCATCTAAATCATTCCATTGTAGCTCTGGTTGTATGTTTAGGGTCATCTTCCTGCTGGAAGGTGAACCTTCGCCCCAGTCTCAAGTCTTTTGCAGACTCTAACAGGTTTTCTTCTAAAGATTGCCCTGTATTTGGCTCCATCCATCTTCCCATCAACTCTGACCAGCTTACTTTTCCCTGCTGAAGAAAAGCATCCCCACAACATGATGCTGTCACCACCATCTTTCACAGTATGTTCAGGGTGATGTGCAGTGTTAGTTTTCCACCACACATAGCGTTTTGCTTTTAGGCCAAAAAGTTCAATTTTGTTCTCATCTGACCAGAGCACCTTCTTCCACATGTCTGTGTCCCCCACATGGCTTCTCGCAAACTGCAAATGGGACTTCTTATGGCTTTCTTTCAACAATGGCTTTCTTCCTGCCACTCTTCCATTAAGGCCAGATTTGTTGAGCGCACGACTAATAGTTGTCCTGTTGACAGATTCTCCCAAATGAGCTGTGGATCTCTGCAGCTCCTCCAGAGTTATCATGGGCCTCTTGGCTGTTCTCCGATTAACGCTCTCCTTGCTCGGACTGTCAGTTTAGGTGGATGGCCATGTCTTGGTAGGTTTGCAGTTGTGCCATACTCTTTCCATTTTCGGATGATGGATAGAACTGTGCTCCTTGAGATTTTCAAAGCTTGGGATATTTTTTTATAACCCAGCCCTGCTTTAAACTTCTCCACAACTTTATCCCTGACCTGTCTGGTGTGTTCCTTGCCCTTCATGATGCTGTTTGTTCACTAAGATTCTCTAATAAACCTTTGAGGGCTTCACAGAACAGCTGTATTTATACTGAGATTCAATTACACACAGGTGGACTCTATTTACTAATTAGGTGACTTCTGAAGGCAAGTAGTTCCACTAGATTTTGTTTAGGGGTATCAGAGTAAAGGGAGCTGAATACAAATGCACGCCACACTTTTCACATATTTATTTGTTAAAAAAAAATGAAAATCATTTATCATTTTCCTTCCACTTCACAATTATGTGCCATTTTATCACATAAAATCACATAAATTCCCAATAAAATACATTTAAGTTTTCGGTTGTAACATGACAAAATGTGGAAAATACTTTTTCAAGGCACTGTATAGAGAAAACAAAGAACGGATTGCTACACTTAAAGTTTAATGTAGAAAAAACAATATACAGAAAAAAGTTTTCTGTTTTCAATATATAACTATTTCTGTATGTCATTTTTTCCATATAGATAGATAGATAGATAGATAGATAGATAGATAGATAGATAGATAGATAGATAGATAGATAGATAGATAGTGAAGAAGGGGTTGCTGCCCTTAACAAATAAATATATACTCTCTAAGCATAAGTCAAATCATTTTTCAGCCCTTTTTTTGGACTGCGAGTGCCCCCCTCGACTTATATTCAAGTCACTGCCGTCTGTCTGCATGATCAGCGTGTCATGCAGGCAGACGGCGGCCGACGTCTGATAATACCGTTCAGAGGCTATTCCAGCTTTCAAAAGCCACGTCTCCTGCTTGTCTGTGATAGGCTGAACACTCCATTTCCCAGCAGTCAGTGTACAGCCTATCACGGACATTCTCTCATCCTCGTCCATGGTATGAGAATGAGAGAATGTCCATGATAGGCTGACCGCTGACTGCTGAGTGTTCTGCCTATCACAGACGAGGAGGAGGCGTGGCTTTTGAACAGTGGAATGGCCGCCGAAGTGTATTATCACACGCTGATCGGAGGATGGAGATCGCCACAGGGAGGATGGAGATCGCCACAGGGAGGTTGCACAGGACACAGGTAGGCTGCACAGGGACACAGAACACAGGACACATGCACAGGACACAGGACACATGCACATGTACAGGACACAGGACACATACACATGTACAGGACATAGGGACACATACACATGTACAGGACATAGGGACACATACACATGTACAGGACACATGTAAAGGACACAGGACACATACACATGTACAGGACACATGCACATGTACAGGACACAGGACACATGCACATGTACAGGACACATGCACATGTACAGGACACAGGGACACATGTACAGGACACATACACATGTACAGGACACAGGACACATGACACAGGACACATGCACAGGACACATACACATGTACAGGACACATGTACAGGACACAGGGACACATGTAAAGGACACAGGACACATACACATGTAAAGGACACATGTAAAGGACACAGGACACATACACATGTACAGGACACATACACATGTACAGGACACATGTAAAGGACACATACACATGTACAGGACACATGTAAAGGGCACAGGGAGGCATAGTGGGCATTGTTGACCCTCTTTTTCCACTTACAGTAGCTGCTGCATTTCTCATCCTCGTCTTATACTCGGGTGAATAATTTTTTCCCAGTTTTTTGTGGTAAATTAGGGGCCTCGACTTATACTCGGATCGACTTATACTCGAGTATATACGGTATATATAATATATACACACACATACATACACACACACACGTATGAATTAATGAATTGCCTTGCGTTTCTAACAGGCTATAAACATATACCGTGTTTCCCCAAAAATAAGACCGAGTCATATTCATTTTGGCTACAAAAAACACACTAGGGCTTATATTCAGGGGATGTTTATTTACAGTATGTACAATGATGATCTTAAAGTGGATGTAGCCCTAAAAATATATATATATTTAAAAAAAAAAAAAAAAAAAAAAATCGCAATAAGCGTATATTGGTTTGGTTGCGCAAAAGTTATAGCATCTACAAACTATGGGAAAGATTTATGGCATTTTAATGGTGTTTTTATTTATTTTAATTTTTTTTACTAGTAATGGCGGTGATCTGCGATTTTTAGCAGTATTGCGACGGACAGATCGGAGACTTTTGACACATTTTTGGGACCATCGACATTTATAGAGCGAACAGTGCTATAAATATGCACTGATTACTGTAGAAATGTCACTGGCAGGGAAGGTGTTAACATTAGGGGCAATCAAACGGTTAACTGTGTGTTCCCACACTGTGTTCTAACTGTGTGGGGAAAGGACTGACTAGGAGAGATGACAGATCGCTGTCCCTACTTTGTAGGAACACACGATCTGTCTTCTCTCCTCTGACAGCACAGGGATGTGTGTGTTTATACACACACATCCTCGTGCTGGCTCTCGTGCACGTGATTGTGACCTTCTGTGCAGCGGGCGTGCGCACGTGCGTGCCTCCAGTGGCGCTTTATAACTGTTTTATGGAGAATACTTTTTTACAGCTCCCCTGGGTGCTCACGTGATCTGCTCCTCTTCTTCGTTCTGAGATCCCTGCTGACGTCAGCCCATGCCGAGCACTGAAGAGGGAGGAGCTGCAGACGTTAGCTGAGAGGAGAAGAGGGAAGACCCGAGATCCCCACTGACATCAGCCCATTTCGTGCACTGAAGAGGGTGGGGGGGTGCAGACATCAGCCGGGAGGAGAGAAGAAGACCGCCGGCAGGTCAGCGGCAGCTGTAAATATGGTATTTTTATTACAGTTACAAGGGGAGACACACTGCACCTTATACCAGTATAATCATTTTACAAAACAGATTGCAGTTTTTTTCATGATCTTTACCAGGGCTTATTTTCAGGGTAGAGCTTATATTGCAGCCCTCCCCGATAATCACGTTAGGTCTTATATTCGGGGTAGGGCTTATTTTTGGGGAAACACGGTAGTATATACTATATGTGACTGCTGTCTCAGAATGAGTGCAAAAGATTAATGGCAATATTTTATATTTACTGCACACAGTTTAGAAAAAAAGTGTGTAAATCTGTGTTGTATGGCTAGGCCTGGATCTCGAATCAAAATAAATGTTACCATTGCAAATGGATTCTTAACTAGCCTTTTTCCTTTGTTTAACTGAACACATCCATGTGTGTGTATTTATTCCCAATGCACTGTTCTAACTGTATAGAACTAAAGCAATACTTACTTATAACATTCAACCTGTTGACAAGAAGAGACGGTAATGAAAGAGTCTGTTCTAGGACTGTATCTCAGAGGGCCAGGTAAAAGAAACCCCGGTAAGTATCGTCCAAACGCATAGCTTTCCTGTTCAAAGAACATCAGCATTCCATCCATTGACTGAATACAAATCAAATCCCGGCCTGCAGAGAGGAAATAAAATATTTACAAAAGGCTGAGCAATCTGACCTAACTTTGTTTTCAGGTTCTTCTTTTGTCTCTGAAATATTTGTAGAAAGTTCAAATATATACTCAGAGCCTGATTTATACTTCATAGACCCCTAGGCCATCTGTTTTGTGCAACCCCTATACCGTTCAAGTATCTGACTCAGATCACACTGATGAGCTCAAACAACCTAGTCACACAAGGCATGGGGAGGCCGGGAAAGGCTCAAAGAGACAGTTTGCCTACTCTGCATCAGTACACCTGGAACAGACCAGAAGATCTCTTAGACATATCAGCCTACCTACAGAACTTCCTCAACTAGGACCTTCAAAGTCCTTGTTCCAATAACTGCTACTGTACCGCAAACTGTCTTTGCATATTCTTATCAGGTTAGTTCTAGGTATACAAACCCTGTATTTTACCCTCATATTCAAAATGCACAGGCAAGGCCAACTTTATATTATATATAAACTAAAAGTAATCAGCGCAAACAATCTTAAGTAGATACTAATAATTGAAGCTGAACACTCAATGCCAATTTCGCAACACCTTCAGGATGTAGTCCTGCCCAGAATATTACGCGTACGCATGACGTCACCCACAGCCATCTTACTAGATTATATGTCTATACACAGAACGCTCGTTTGTGCACTTGCGACAAGTGCCATAATTGTAAGTGGTTTTACATTTATTGAATAAATGATTATACAACAGACAACGCTAGATTCTTTCTATTTGCTTTTAGATCAATATCCATGATCCTATGGAGGAATTGGCTGTCTTGAATCCACTTAGACCATTGGGAGGCTATTACATCCCTACATAGGAATGCTTGTTTGGCCATCCTATTGGTTCAGGGGGTCATGGTCCTAAGGTGAGCAGCCATCTGTGTGTATGGTGGAGGTGCTGCACATTATATGACACTTGCATGTTCCATCTAGAGACACCACTTTGCAGCATCCAGGATCTTTTTTATGAACTTTTTATGGAAATTTATTTGGACTTTCTCATATATTTTATAAGATTTATATGTTTTTTAATATACAGTATGAATATTTCTTGTGCGGTACCATTTCCATTTATCAACTGTTATGCCCTGTACACACGACCGGTTTAACCGTCGGAATAAACTCTGAAGGTTTTTTCAACAGAGTTCTGACGGAATTCCGCTCAAGCTGTCTTGCCTACACACCATCACACCAAAGTCCGACCGTCCAGAAAGAGGTGACATACAACACGTACGACAGAACTAGAAAAAGGAAGTTCAATAGCCAGTAGCCAATAGCTTCCGTCTCGTACTTGCTTCAGAGCATGCGTCGTTTTTGGTGCATCGGACCAGCATACAGACGAGCGGTTTTTCTGATAGTAATTTGTTCCGTCTGAAAAATATAGAACATGTTCTCTATCTAAGTCCGTCTGAATTTTCGACAGAAAAAGTCCAATGGGGCATACACACGGTCAGAATATACGATGAAAAGCTCACATCAGACTTTTTCTGTCGGAAATTCCACTTGCGTGTACGCGGCATTACTGATAATTAGCAACATATAGGGGTTGATTTACTAAAACTGGAGAGTGCAAAGTCTGGCACAGCTCTGCGTAGAAACCAATCAGCTTACAGGTTTTTCAAGCTTAGTTGAACAAGCTGAAGTTGGAAGCCGATTGGCTACCATGCACAGCTGTACCAGATTTTGTACTCTCCAGTTTTCGTACATCAACCCCAATGCGTGGGTGTCACACTTCCCAGTCCTGAAACCCTAGGCCACAGGCAATGCGAAAATTTGATTTTGTATATAGTGAAGTCATGGCAGAAATTGTAACCGCTAAATATTGTGGCGCAGCTAATTTTTTTTAATAAATTTTGACACTATTGTCTAAAGCCTACCTGGGACACTTACAATTCCCTTATATCTATTCTATATTCAACAGTTACTATGCTTGAGAAATTTAGACCTTTTGTACTAGAGAGATCACATCTGGCTGAATGTCATGGTGCTGCTTATTTTCCCTCAGCTAACTGGACAAATGTACTCATGCTTTTCTTTTTCTAGAATTCCCAAGAAATGCTAACCCAATTCATAGAAGCACAATTAAAATGAAAATTTAGATTAAAAATATCTGAGAGAATTTGTTTTCTTCTTAGTTCTTTATAATGAAATCTGACGGCGCAGAACCATATCTACACCTGTGCATAGCTAGTTGTACTTAGTCACATTCAAGTGGACATTAAAGAACAAGTATAGCTGAAAATGACTTACTACTACTAGCTATACTACGACAGGAATAAATGAGAATCTTCACCGACATATTGCCCTAACATAGATTAAACAAAATCTGCCATTTTCTTTATACTTCAAATAAAAACAAACAGTCACAACCTGGAATACAAGATTTCTGAGTTAATAAAACTTTTTTTTTTTTGCATGACAAGAAGTCCTTTATAAACACTAGTCCTACCGCACCTTTCAAACTGGAAAGGGAAGATAATATTCTAATAAAGACAATATATTAGAAAATAGGGCACAACAACTTAAAATGTATGTATTCATTTTTAGGAGTATCCAGCTTAGTTTTCTCCCTTGGGTTGTTAATATTCAGTTAGATGTATTTACTTATCTGTGTACCTGCATATTACATGGAACATATTTCTCAACATACCTGAACAGCCTTACTGAGATCACAATAGACTCTCCCACTGACGTGGCGTGGGTCTATTCACAGTCTATGCCACGTTCTACAGTGGGTTTAGAAAAGAATCACTCCCCTTTATAATAATCACATTTTGTTGATTTGCAGCCCGAAATGAAGACAGACACCGTTTTTGTTTTATCCAGCTGTACTTACTAGTGCAACTTATAACATCCAAGTGAAGGATAAAACACCAACAGGTCAGAGAAAAATTAAAAAAAAATCAAAAACAGAATCACTGAGTTGGACCCTTATGTCAGTATTTTTTTGGACAATATTTTTCTTTAATTACAGCCTTTAGTCTGTTGGGATATGTCTTTACTAACTTTGCACATCTAGACTTTGCAATAGGTGCCCACTCTTTGCAGAACTGCTCAAGTTCAGTTAAATTTGATGGTGGCCATTTGTGGACAGGCTTCAAGTCATTCCACAGATTTTGGGGTTTAAGTCTAGGCACTGACTAGGCCATGCAGGGACATTCACCTTTTTCTACTTCATCCACTGTGTGGTCATTTATGCTGTGCGCTTTGGGTCATTGTCGTGTTGGAAGATAAACCTTTTTCCCAATGACAACTTTCTGGCAGAGGGCAGCAGATTTTCCTCAGGAATTTGATAAAATTTGGCCTCATCAATTTTTCCTCCTATCCTGACAAGTGCTCCAGTCCCTTCTGCAGAGAAACATCCCCATACCAGGATATTACCACCTCCATGCTTTACTGTAGGAATGGTGTTATTTAGATGGTGAGCTGTATTGGATTTCAGCCAAATAATTCAATTTTAGTATCATCTGACCACCTTAAAACGCACCTTAAAGATTCTGAGGCCACATGGAAAAAGGTGAATGTCCTTGCATGGCCTAGTCAGAGCCCAGACTTAAAACCCATTGAAAATCTGTGGAATGGCTTGAAGACTGCAGTCCACAAACGGCTACCATCAAATTTAAACGAACTTGAGCAGTTCTGCAAAGAGTGGGCAAATATTGCAAAGTCTAGATGTACAAAGTTAGGAAAGACATATCCCAACAGATTAAGGCTGTAATTAAAGCAAAAGTGGTTCAACAAAATACTGACATAAGAGGAGTGATCCTTTTTTTTTTTTAACTCCGTGATTCTGTTTTTGTATTTTTAAAATTTTTTCCTGATATGTTGGTGTTATATCTTTCACTTGGATGTTAAAAGTTGCACTAGTAAAAAGAGCTGGATAAAGCAAAAACTGTGCCTGTCTTCATTTCAGGCTGCAAAGCAACAAAATATGATTATTTTAAGGTGGGGGGTATTCTTTTCTATACCCACTGTATATAATTTTTGTTATTATTTCTAATGCTTGTCAATATGTTGCTGTATAAGTGATTCCTAAGTTCGGATATACATTTCTGCGTTATTATTTCTTGTTATCTATGTTGATTCTTACCTGTAGCGAAAATGTTCTTTTTTTTTTTTGGCGCTGATCTTTGTATCTGTACTTTCAAAACTTAATAAAAAAATATGATTGAATTTAAAAAAATGTACATATTTTAATAATGACGTAACATGCACTCACAGACCCGGAAGAAGTAAAACAGCTTGTCATGAACCAGGGAGACAGAATCAAGCAGCTCGCCATGGCCACCACTGGAGCTGTATGGGTCAGGAAGTCCATCTGGGATTCTGGTTTGCTGGTAGGATGGCGGTTCGGCTGAACCTGCCTATTGCTGAAATGCAGGAGTGTTCTGCAAAGTCTTGCTGCTCAGATCAGTACAGAGGGGGCCTGACATTGTTAAGTTGATGTTTCGGGGGGCTCCTCCCTCTTGGTTTGACAAAGGGTAAGGAGCCCCCAAAATAAACTAGCAACATAAACCAGAAGAATTTGTCTGATCTGAGCCCCAAGGACTTTGCAGGACAACACCGCATCCCAGCAACTGACTGGTCCAGCAAGAATGCTATCTGACTAGACAGCCATAATCCAAGATAAACATACCAGTCTATACGGCTCCACCTCTGGCCACGGAAACTGAATGATTCTGTCTCTTAGGCTTGTGACAAGTTGTTTTAACTCTTCCTTTTCTGAATGCATGTGATGTCATTATTAATGTACATACATTTTACTAATGCACTTTGGTCATTGCACCCGGTTTTCTGTTCTATTGCTTTACTCAGTTATTACTCATGCATCTTGGCCAAAAAGCCAGCCACTACAAGAAACATTTTTAGCTTGAATGAACATAAAAAAATCTGGTTTTGCTTTAGAAAAACACTCTAAAATAATCTTAACCATCAACAACACTACTGTGGTCTTTAGTTTTCTTATGATGAAAACCATTTTTCAAGTGGAATTTCTGTGGTAGAACTGGCATTACTAAGTTCCAGGTTCATGGTCCAGAATGGTCACTTGGTAACATTGACAACACACAGTGTAAACCACTGACTAAGGTTTTCCATTAACGTGTCACAAATTAACAGCACTAAATCTTATATTTGTTGAAAAGGAACAGCCTCTGAATATACTGTCCTTTGGTGAAATAGGAAACCAAGCAATGAAGTAGTAGACACCTGGAAAACAACCAAAGAGAAGCTTATCGGGCAAAGTGGCCCCGTTCCAAAAACCGCAGCCTTGCGCAGAAATGGCTTCTTTGCTTTTCAGTAAGCACAATAAGAAGGCATAAAATACAATTTTCTTGTGGCACCGACCACCTGAGCCTTTGGCAACATGACTAACTGACCATAAAAGCCAGACCATGAGTAATAGATGTAAACTCTATTTAGGTCTGGCACTATGACAGAGTACTCCACCCGAACCACTTCATTAAGCTAAAGAAATATTTAAATATATCGTTCAGACATCAGATAGAATAATCAGGTTAACTAGAACATGTAACTTACTGAAAACCATAAGGCTGGCAGAAAGAATGGCAATGTGCCTAAAATGGAACTGCAGATTGGTTTGAAGCTTTGAGTAAAGACTTTCTATGTGATTTTATTTACACTGACAGGCAACCATTTTAGCCAGGCTGTACCAATTACGCAAGTACATATATCAAACGAAGGTAGCAATGCAGAACACTGTTCAGGCCTTTGCCACTGGGGGTTTCAAATATTTCTTATAGGCGCATATATCAACTAAATACACATCCAGAATTACTATTAACTCAAGTGACTCACTAAAAATGTCATTGAGGTCTATATACCATCCCAGCTATAGAATAACATACAATGCAGAAAAAAACATCAGTAATGATAACATGTATTCTATCGGTCTGAGTTAAAGGGAAAGTACAGAAAATCTCTAGAGGGCAAATACCGAGTTATTATTGCAGTAACTAAATATTTTAATATGACTTTCACACTTTTTTTTTAATGATTGTCTTTTAAAATAGTTATTGTATTTAATACAGAGTTTTTTTGATTAACCACTAGAGGGAGCTCTGTATTTGATTAATTACCCCTTATACTGTCTTCTACTGATGTATGAATTGGCAATAGAACCATAGCATACTGTATTGGACCAGGCACCCAACACACCCAGAATTATGTCAAAAGTCCCTTCAGCAGCAATAGCACATAAAGACAGAGAAGATCAGTAGTGCGGGTGCTGGGACAGGAGTGTACAAGAAATCTTCTTTAAAGCCTAAATTTGGTTCATTAAAAAAATCAGTACAAGGGACAGTGCTTCCATTTAATGAGAAGTGTCCCTTGGGCTGGTCGCTGCTGCCTTTGTTGAAATTATCCATCCTATACCTCCACCCCATACCTCTGCAGTGTTAATCTTCCAGTGCTGCTGAGGTTAACAGAGTCACTATACCCATCATAGGCATTTTCAAGACTGCGGACTATGTCCACCCTTTCCTCTCCCCTCCATGCACAGAAGCTGTACTATAGCTTCTAGCAATGAAAAGCACCATATGATAGGAGGACGAGCGAATGAATGAAAGGTCACCTCCTCCATTCATGGAGCGTTTTTCATTTATGGAAGCTATAGTACAGCTAGAACTTCCCTCACTGGCACCATTTCCAGATGCAAGGTAATCCTAATGCAGCAATGTAAAAGTGCCTGCACTGACCAGTCAGTGTCAGGCTCCTTTTGCTAACAGCACTGCTGAAATTCCTATTCTGGACCCTGAGAGGTCCACATCACTGGATAGCCAATAGGAGGTGTCCATGTCCTGTAGGCACTGGGGTGAACACAAAGTGTGAAAAAACTTTTTAGGAGGGAAAAAAAATGCTTATCTGGGTGATCCCACTCAGATATAAAAAGATTTTCCAGCAATGAATGGACAGGAAAGGTATGCACAGCTTGAGGAGGCTTTAGCGAACCCAAACACTCAGTTAAGGGTACATAAATGTGGAGCGGACCATTTAGCAAGAAATTGCACCATCAATCTTACAGATTGTGAAAGCTGATCCTCCCACATTTGACACCTCAGTAGAGGAGTCATTAGCCTCACCACGGTCCCCTGAGGGAATTCATCTTCTCCTGCCCCTAGTTCCTCAGTTTGAGGGTCCTGGGTAATGGAAGAGAACCTGTCACATTTTGTCCCACACTGGGATGCGATTAAAGCCGCTAACCTTTTTTTTTTTTTTTTTTTTTTTTTTTAATCCTATCATGGCTGAGGAAAAAAAAGACCTTTTTAGTAACATAAAAAGGGGCTGCAGTGTTAAAAACAGTTGCAAACATTTCATGGCCCCGATGCTCACTCTGACCAGCTACCCCCTCTTAGGGGAGGATGCCATTGTAGAGATGAGTAGGCTTTCCAGAGCTTGAGGGAGACCCTTTTAGCCCTTTTTGGGGGTGTTTCAACCCCCTTCTGACTTTAGACAATGCACAAAAGCAGAGGTACTATCAAAAGAAATCGCATCCACTGCTTGAGCAATAGTTCAGCCACTGCCGCTGCTATTAATGCTCAGCCTGATGCAAATAGTAAATGTGTCAAATAGGAAATACCTGTGTCCCCAAACCTCTTTCATGCCCCTCTTAGCTCCTGTGTCCCTCCGACAACTTGCAGGCAGCACAAATGGAGTTTTTATAACACACTCTCACTCTTTAGCTCTCTCCTAATGTTCAGCCTCGTTAAGAGGGGGAGAGTTCAGCCCAGGTGGGGGGTGTCAGGTGAAGCAAAATCCCCCCCGAACTTACCGGAGATTTGCCTGCTAGCCGGAGGAAAGAAGCCTGCTGCTTCTGTGACACAGTGTGATCTCTGAGCAAAGCATGAGAAGGTACATGCTCCATGCAGCCCCTCGTGGTGACTCTTAGGCATGACAACATTTTACTTTTTAAAGGAAAATTTCTTAGAAAAACTCCACTTACCTTTCCCGCCGCAGGGTTTTCTGTGGTAAAAACCAACAGACCCAATCTTCACCCTTCACAGTGGGTTCCGTTAACAAACCTTCAGGAACCGGGGACCCTCAGGAAACCCACACTCCTGGCCCTGTAATAGCACACCGCCAGTAAAACTTTATGGCTCTAAAACAACAAAGTACTGGATCCCGGGGTCCAGCTCTCTAAAAAGAGAAGCATTATAGGTAAAACCTTGTTTCTTCAGACACGAGGCACGGGTACCATTCAATTCGACCTAAAAGACACTTTGAATGGATCCGGTTGCATAGCTAGCTCCAGCAAGGATTGCTCCAGTGGAGCTCAGCACAGCACATTTTTACCTGTGACCAACACCTTAGACACTGGCGAAAAAACTGAGGTACTCCCAGTAGTGGGAGGGGTTATATAGGGAGTGGACTTCCTGTCTTAGGGTGTGCTAGTGTCCATCACCTGAAGGTGGCCTATAACCCAAATAGTAACTACTATGGCTCTGTGTCCCGTGATGTACGATAAGAAAAAGAAACCTGCCTCCTCTACATGTCCTGATAATATTCAGGACTGAAACCAGCCATTAGAGGTTAGTCCTTTCAGCTTTAAAGAGAACCCAACTTGAATTAAATGTGCCTAGGATAACAGTAGTGATGAAGTACAGGCAGGCCACTTCCTCTCATTCAACTGTAAAATTTCAATTATTAATGGGCAGTAGAGGCTCAGGCACTCATACAGCCTGGGTTTAAATGTCCAAGGGGGCCCCAAAGCATTTGATGAAGACTGAAGATATTACTAGCACTATAGCAACATTGTTGCCTCAGGACATTTGGGACTGGCACCAGTGATTACAGTGCCTTGAAAAAGTTTTCACACCCCTTGAAATTGTCCACATTTTGTCATGTTACAACCAAAAATGTAAATGTATTTTATTGGGATTTTATGTGATAGACCAACACAAAGTGGCACATAATTGTGAAGTAGAAGGAAACTGATAAATGGTTTTTAAAATGTTTACAAATAAATATCTGAAAAGTGTGGCGTGCATTTGCATTCATCCCCTTTACTCTGATGCCCCTAACTAAAATCTAGTGGAACCAACTGCCTTCAGAAGTCACCTAATTCGTAAATAGAGTCCACCTGTGTGTAATTTAATCTCAGTACAAATACAGCTGCTCTGTGAAGCTCTCAGAGGTTTGTTAGAGAACCTCAGTGAACAAACAGCATCATGGAAGCCAAGGAACACACCAGACAGGTCAGGGATAAAGTTGTGGAGAAGTTTAAAGCAGGGTTAGGTTTGAACATCTCATGGAGCACTGTTCAATCCATCATCCGAAAATGTAAAGAGTATGGCACAACTGCAAACCTACCAAGACATGGTCGTCCACCTAAACTGACAGGCCGGGCAACGAGAGCATTAATCAGAGAAACAGCCAAGAAGCCCATGGTAACACTGGAGGACCTGCAGAGATCCATAGCTCAGGAGGAGTAATCTGTTCACCGGACAACTATTAGTCGTGCACTCCACAAATCTGGCCTTTTTCGAAGAGTGGCAAGAAGAAAGCCATTGTTCAAAGAAAGCCACAAGAAGTCCCGTTTGCAGTTTGCGAGAAGCCATGTGGGGGACACAGGAAACATGTGGAAGAAGGTGCACTGGTCAGATGAGACCAAAATTGAACTTTTTGGCCTAAAAGCAAAACACTATGTGTGGCAGAAAAAACTAACACTGCACATCACCCTGAACATACCATCCCCACCTTGAAACATGATGGTGGCAGCATCATGTTGTGGTGATGCTTTTCTTCAGCAGGGAAGCTGGTCAGAGTTGATGGGAAGATGGGTGGAGCCAAATACAGGGCATTCTTAGAAGAAAGCCTGGAGTCTACAAAAGACTTGAGACTGAGGTGGAGGTTCACCTTCCAGCAGGACAATGACCCTAAACATACAGCCAGAGCTTTAATGGAATGGTTTACATCAAAGGATATTCATGTGTTAGAATGGCCCAGTCAAAGTCCAGACCTAAATCCAATTGAGAATCTGTGGCAAGACTTCAAAATTGGTGTTCACAGTTGCTCTCCATTCAATCTAACAAGCTTGAGCTATTTTGCAAAGAATGGGCAAAAATTTAACTTTCTAGATGTGCAAAGCTGGTAGAGACATCCCCAAAAAAGTACAGCTGTAATTGGAGTAAAAGGTGGTTCTACAAAGTATTGATTTAAGGGTCTGAATACAAATGCACGCCACACTTTTCAGATATTTATTTGTAAATAATTTTGAAAAACATTTATCATTTTCCTTCTGCTTCACAACTATGTGCCACTTTGTGTTGGTCGATTACATAAAATCTCAATAAAATACATTTATGTTTTTGGTTGTAACATGGCAAAATGTGGAAAGTTTTCAAGGCACTGTACATAGAGGGGATTCTCTTCAGCTGTTAAGGAAACCCAACCTGGTCTAAAAGTGCCTGAGATAACAACAGTGATGACATCATTCAACTGACAAATTTCAGGGATTAAAGTGGAACTAAATTTGGAAAAATAAAAATTGCAAACAGGCAGGCTCTGTATTGCAGAAGAGACATGCAATACCACTTCTATAATAAAATACACTTACCTGCCTGTTCAGAATACCCTGTATATTGTACACCGAGCTGCACATGCACAGCTCAATTTCCATTTAGGCACACATAATTTCAGAGTTTAAAGTGGAAGAGACATGCAGTGTAATTTCTGCAATAAAATACGCTTACCTTGAATAATTTCCTATTGGCCGGTAGACAAGTCATACCTATATCTTGGAAATCTCCTACTACCCCCTGTCCCTCATCTCAGGTGCCCCTCTCACCTTCTTCAGTTTTATCACCTTCACACAATTGTTAGTATGGACAATTTTACTGGTCTTATCTGACCTTCAGTGGAATACCTACTTTTACTCCCTGTTCTAATGAGCACTCTTGCAATAACAATTATTCTCTTCTACCAGCAAAACCCCAGGTCTACATACTCTCTCTTCTTACCTGACATTTAATTCTATATGTAATTTATTCAGACAATATTTCACTTTGATCATAAAATACACTTACCTGCCTGTTCACAATACACTATAGAATGTACACTGAGCTGCACAAGCTCAGTTTCCATTCCTGTGTGCCAGGATGACTGCACTGCTGCACATGTTTTAGAGTGATGTCATCCTGCAGCAGCTAATCAAGACATTTGAAGACCGACACCTGAAAAAAGCCAGGGATAATATGCTGGCAATAGCAAGGGAACAGAGGGTAAGTATTTCAGGCACCTCTGGAACAGAGGTAAGTATTACTGCCTTAAGTTCCACTTTATGTGGGTAGTAGAGGCTCAGGCAATTAACAGTTGAGGGGGCAGCCTAATCCTGATTTGGAAAGAAGTTGAGGCTCTGTGTACAATGTAGGCTTAGAGTCTAAGGGGGCCCTAGAGCAACACAAGGTTTGATCCGTAGACCAAGACATTGCCTGCACTACAGCAATGTTGGTACCTCTGTCACTTTTTAAACTAAGTTGGGTTCACCTTAATATTTAACTGTAGCAAACTCAAGCCAAAGTAGGCTACTTAGTGTAAGTCTGGCTTAACTCCACACACATTTAGCATCCAAATATTGCATTTGAATATGTCAAAATGTGTTTGATTCGGCTATTTTTGCACTACATATATTTATCTTTAATATTTTAGTTAAAATTGTAGGTTTGCTTTTTCACAGCCAGAATGTCCACTTCATAACTGTTCACTGCCGCCAGTTGGCTTTGTCACTGACATATTTATATATTGAAAATACAACCTGTTTTGATTTTCAGTGGATCAGATGGAATCATTTAGCTCACTCTATAGTTTCAGCAGTTGCTGCCTCAGGAGACCTGCCATTCAACCCGAGTGTTACCTTCAAGCATCCTGCAAGCTACTGTTGGTCTGTGGCCTTAACTTACTTTTGGAGAATATCAGTTTTTTCAACATGATAGGAAAATCAAATTCACATAGTTTAACTAAACAGATGTTGCTGAGGTATAGCAGCCAGGGATTCAGGAGCTGTGATCACTGTTGGGACCCAGATCCTTCTTGTGGAATAATGAAAATTCAGCTTAAAGCGGTAGTAAAGTGTTGAAAGAAATAATAAAAAAAAGATTTCCCCCTGCAAGCCAATGTTAATTTGTGCTAGTATCTATCTCTCAATCTGTAATTGATTGTCTTTATTTCTAGGTTGCAGAAGAGCTCAATTCTACAGAGGCCATGCTCATAGTAGCAGACATGGGCAGTGTCAGCGGGGCCTGGAATATCTATAGAACAGGAGCAGCAGATTGTTAGAAGTGCGGCAAGAGAGGAGATCTGCAGATTCATTTCTGAATCCCAATAACCCCCAGGCCATCTTTTGTTGCAACCTCTACCAAACGTTGGAGGACATTGGTGGGGACCTTGAGAAACAGTGCATGAATGCCATTTATTCTATAGCCATGCAACATAGGGCAGCTAAGTGGAGTGGCATGCTACCGCCCACCTATCCATGCACTGGTTCTCTAGGTCCACCCGTGTACCTGGAATCTCCGCTAGGCCATCTCCCCCTTTCTATCAGCATGCTCCTGGGACCCCTGATGGACCATCTCCCTCTTTCTATCAGCATGCTCCCAGGACTTCCACTGGGCCATCTGCCCCTTCCTATCAGCATGCTTCACCACAGCTGCCCCCACCACCAACACGCTTTATGAACCCACCAGTCTAATACCACCGAGATTGCCCCCCAATCCCTAGCTATAGATATTATTTTTAATTATTTTTTTCCTGAAAAATTTTGCCCCTTACCTTAGATAGTGACATATCTGTACAAGCATTTTTGTTATATATTTGCCATAAAAAAATGAAAAAAAATTGCAAAATTTTCAGTTACCCTATATTTCTCTTTTGTTGTGCCTTTCATTATTTGATTTGCTAGTGTTAGCTCAGTGGTCTCCAAACTGTGGCCAGTGGGCTGGGTTTGCCCTGATCACTTTATCAGGGCTTTTGGGGCAATATTTCTCTCAGTGGGCAGTATTCCTCCCACTAATACCAATAATGGAACACTATTCCTCCCACTAATATGAATGATGGGGCACCATTCCTCCCACTAATACCAATGATGGGGCACTATTCCCCCCATGAATACCATTGATGGGGCACCACTCCTACCACTAATACCAATAATGGGACACTAGAACGACAAAAAATCTGAAATAGGATTTTGTAGGCCCTAGAAAAAACATTTTTTTTTTAATTACAAAATATTTTACTATCCAACAATCATAAAAGCACAATTAATATAAATGCAATGGACTGATAAGTAGTTGAATGTTACATCAAGACCACCCTTGATAAGCCATACATAGGCAGTTATAATTGCCACAATTGAATAGCTAAGCCCCAACACATTTTGATTTGAAATAAATCTTCATAAGGGGGAATGGTTATCAATATCAAAGTTTCAACAGCATCAACATTGTTGAACCAGGTGGTGAGATATATCAATCTGTCCTCAATTGTCCTTATAGCATGCAATCAGAGGAACACAAATGGCACTAATTCTCCCAAAAAAGAGGATAAGATAATAAGGCAGACCATACAGAGAATGAAAATCCGGCAAGCTGGTGTTGATCAACTTGGGTACAAGTGGAAGAGTAAAAAGACTGAAAAAATCACTTGGAAAGGCTCCATAAACTACCCCTCCAGAGAACCCTCCTCAAGATCTCATATAGAAACACATGTTCTGACACGATTGCAACCATGTCCACGATGACAGTTGCTGTTTGGATGTATATTTTCCACCTACTCCAAGTTTGTCGAGTAGGGTACCGAAAGGGCCACCTAGAACTCAGAATTCCAGCCGATTTTGCAGGGTTGGCAGAAATTCGAGCCTTGTATAACCAACATAAGGCTTCATGTACACTGGCAGCTCCTGTGGTGCGTTTTTGCCGTGATTTCACATTTTCCAGCTGCCAAAGTGTTCCTATCCTGAACCTGATTCTTCTGCGTTCATTAGAGGGAGGTTCAACCTTACCCAAACATAGCAGCTCCTAAACTCTGCTAATAGCCTATGTGTACATGAACACATAGGCTTTTATGGAGTTGAGTTTAGGAGCTTTGGCAACAAAAACGCCAAAAGCTCCTAAACTCAAGTTTAGGAGCTGTCGGGAGCTGCCAGACTACATGAAGCCTTAGAGAGACACAGTTTGCCTGCTCTGTGTCTGTACACCTAAAACCAAGGACTAAAGGTGGCAACAGACGGATCAAAATTCAGCTGGTTCAGCAGGGACTGGACAAATTTTGATCGATGTGTGGTTACTGCGCTTAAAAGAATTTGATCTATCGATCAACTTCCGTTTTATCTGAGCTGTTGGAAAAAAGTCTCTTGGTCAGTGGCTGCTGCATTGATCTTTTTATTCTGACAGTGGAGTCCCACTGCTGTCAGAATATAATAGTGAAGTGGGGGGGGGGGGGGGGGATATCTCATTCACTTGGATTGTGTGGATGGGGGAAATCAAATCAGTTGTTTTTCATTCAGCCCACTGCCTGAGCGAAAAAACTGAGCCATGTATGTCTTAGAGCGGTATTAAACCCAAAACTGTAATATATTTCAGCTTACTAATCATTAGATGTGGTGGCTGCATTCGTTTTCCTTTATTTTTAGGCTTTTTTTCAACTGGTGATCTAGCCAGTAACACACCTCCTGTACTAGAGTGCCACCGCTCTAGATGAAGGAGTACAGGGGGCACCTTTTGACTAAAGCATTGTCAGTCTGAGGGGAGGTAATTGTTAGATGGACTAGCAGATTTAGATACACTAACAAACTGAAGCCAAACTCCAACTAACACTCTATAAGCAGTTACAGCAAACATTTTTTTTTCTTTTGGGATAAAGGTTTTACATGAATAAATAAAAGCTGACCATTTGTAAGCACCCCTGCCAGTGGTAAATGATTTGTCTCAACCCTCTAACTCAGCAGTCGCCGGCTGCGGTCCTTTGCTTGCATTTATCCGGCCCTTGGGGCACTATTCCATCCACTGACACCAACAATGGGGCACCATTTCTCCCACTCACACCATCAAAAGTGTACAATCACACACACTGACACCAACAATGAGGCACAATTCTTTCCATTGACACCAAGGATGGGGCACAGTTCCTTTCATTGATACCAATGATGGGCCTCTATTCCTTCCACTGACACCAATTATGGGGCACTATTCCATCCACTGACACCAATTGTGGGGCACTATTCCTTCCACTGACACCAATTATGGAGCACTATTCCTTCCACTGACACTAACAATGAGGTGCTTGTCCACCCACTGACATTAAGATAGGGCATTTTTAACTCCCACTGGATGCCAGGAAATGTTCCACTCCCACTGGCCCTAGCCAGTCCCTTCTAAAGTATGAAGGACAGTAAACTTGCCCTTTGTTTCGTTTGTCTGCAGGACAGCTTGTTCTGTTGAAGACATCAGATTTACTGGCAAAATGACCAGATAAAAAAAAGGAAAAAACGCCTAAAAAAAACACGAATGCAGCCATTACATCTGAGAATTGTTAAACTGCAATATAATAAATGTTTGTTTTTGGGTTTAATACTGCTTTAAGGGCTCATTTAGACTTGCATTCGGAGGTGACGTTAAAAACAGGCGGTTAAGGCTTGTATTTACCTCCCCCCCAACTGTCCACTTCTAAGCTGCAAAGTTAACTGGAAAGGGGTGTGCTCATGCCACAAAATTGCAACAAAAACTTAACCTCCACAGGTCACATTTGATTGGCCATACAGCCACAAAACATGACCAATCCATGTGAATGGGACCAAGCCTCAAACGCCCTGCAACTGCGTGTATGGCAGGCAGTTGCAGCACGGTGCTGAGGCATTTACAGGGCTAAAACAGAAGCACCTCCTGTCAAATATCTCTGAAAAGCGATTCACCACAAATCAGCAGCTGCAAGCACTGCCGTATGTGTAAACATAGCCTAAAAGAGTAGAGAAAAATGTTGGCTTTCTTTGGTAGCAGGTCAGGTGTACAGGCCCAGAGTATATGACTTGTATAAACACAGTACACTATTCCATCAACAAAAACTTCAAACTGTGCAGGGTCAGTGTAACAGTAAGTCCCCAGCCGACGCGTTTCTGCAGACAGGGCAATAATCAGTAACCTTTCATGATAAAAGCGAATATGTTACTAACAGTCAGCAATATCAAGCTAGGACATGACCTGTGTTAAAGCGGAGTTCCAGCCTGGGGAAAAAAAAAAAAGTCAGCAGCTACAAATACTGTAGTTGCTGACTTTTAATATAAAGGACACTTATCTGTCCAGGGAGCCCACGATGTCGGCACCCTAAGCAGATCTGTCCTTTAGCTTCGGGTGCAGGTGCCGGCATTGCAAGTAAGGGAAACCGCCAGTGAAGACATACACAGACATGAACTGTGTATGCACGAGTCGTGTGACACTTTCTGAATGGTCCTGTGGTCTTCTGGGACACACTGGTCCCAGAAGACAACAGGGGGCAAAGGAGGAGGGCCAGATAAAACCGTGGAAGTGACGTACCTCGCCGCGGCGACATGAGACGGAAGTCCCAAAGAAAACATGCAAAAAAGGTACGAAAAAGAAAAAGTATATATATCAAAAACGAGGAGGGTCAATTGTTTGAGACCAAGTTCTCATTTTGCCTGGAACGCCCTTAAGAAAATATCTGGTCCTATCTACTACACTGAGGCGTGCTGAATCATACAAGTGAATTTATAGTATTCTTCAACTTTAAAAAAAACAATCAGAAATGATGTGCCCATTATCAGCGCAAACTAATTTACTAAAATGGATGTGTTGGATTACAAAGCATGACTAAGATAATGCAAAATAGGCTGAGTATTTTGCAATGCCGATCAATTCTTTACCCAGAACGACATGCTTGCTGAAAAGCACAATTAAATTACTAGTACAGGTTGTTCCAAGCAATACAGACACATGTCCATGTGGATGGAACTAAGCACTATTTAACCATCTGCTTTCTGAACTATAGCGCTAATATTTATTTAGCTGCAAAATGACTGACTAAATGTTTATTAAAGTTTAAGTATATTTTCTGTGGAGGTCCAAAAGTCCCTCTGTTATCAAGACGTATGATGATCTACTACTGCTGTTAAACCTCATTTTGCAAGTCAAACCTTTTTTGGTATACAGCCCACATAAACCCACAACGTGCTCATTTTTGTGATGTTTCCAACACAATCGTAAAAGTCATCCTGGCTGTTGGACTTGTCTTACTCAGCACATTAGTCTCTTCTGCTAAGTACATTTGACAACGAGTGTTATTTGGAAGCAGTGGCACAGTTCAAGATGATGCTGCTGGAAAAATAGCAATGCAACAGTCAACAATAATTGATAATAAAAACTTCACACAGGGTGTGTCTTTTCCTACTCCAAAAAAAGAATTCCACATTAAGTAAGGTTCACATTTTTACTTAATTAAATATTTGGAAATAGAATGTTGTAAAGCCATTAAGGAAGAGAGGGGGTTCTAACAAGCTGCTACCAGGATTGGTCTGCTATCTAGTTTAAATAAAACTGCCTGTATTTAGCAATGCATTTGCTGCAGTTTGTGTGTGCTTACAACTCCTGATCATCCTAATCATCTAACTCAGTGGTCACCAACCTTTCGGACTTCATGGACCACTAAACTCACAATTTTGAATCCTGCGGACCACTAACATTAATTTTACATGCCTTATACACACAATGTTCCTGCTCTCTGACCCCCCCCCCCCCCCCCCCGCCCTGGATCACACTGCTGCCTTATACACACAATGCTCCAGCTCTCTGCCCCCCACTCTGCATCACACTGTGCCTTACACATACCCATCAATGGATCTCACCTCCTTATCCAGCCATGTGCTCGAGCTCCGTGCTCCCTCCTACAGTGTGTAATCATCACTGCCATTGGAAATCCCCTACTTCTTTATCTCCCGCTCTCTCTGATGTCTCACAGGTACCGGAACTACAGAGAAGGTATCAGGTATCAATGTGTGCTGACAGTATTGACTGTCAGAGCACATTGAGACCAACACTATAAAAACATTGAGCGATATACATCCGCCACAATGTTGATTTGCGGCAGAACCCCTGGGGACCACCAACATTTTCTCGTGGACCATCAGACCACTGGTTGGCGACCACTGATCTGCTTTCTGAGTTTTAGACCCAGAAAAAGCATGTTCCAATTATCGATAAACTACTGGGTTACAGGATCAGCAGAATAGCAGGCAGCAAGCAATCTAAGTCAGCTAAGTCCGCAATTGCAGCCTACATACTTCCACAGTAGAGGTATCCTTTAAAGAAGACCTACCGCAAAGTTCTGAGAAACCTCAACTAATGATAAAGGTCCATAGTTACTTCTTGTCTCAATCCTAATAAAAACTAATACTGATGGGCCCATCATGGTAAGGTTTCTGCAGGTGATAATAACGGGTGACGCATGAACTTTCCCGTCCTGAATATCCAGTCCCTGTTCACAAGTTGCCTTCTAGGTAATTCCCCCTAGTCTGCCCACAGTACAGTAGAACTGAAGCTCCTCAATATAGAAGAGCCAGTGTTGCCGATGGTTCAGCTTTCTGGCAGAGGGTACGCGACTCATATCATATCAACTAAAGACGTACTTAATTTTTAGGTTTATGGTGAGTTTGGTGGTGGGAAGTTGAAAGTGGAATTTTTGGCAAATAACAAAAGAGTTAATACTAATCCTCCCTGCGTTGTCCACATGTTTATGCTGGTAAATTGCGGCCAAAAATGTAGTAATTGGATTACAACAAATTTGCATGGCATTACCATCCTGTCTGCACCATCACAGTGTTCCTTAGAAACTCTAGAAAACCCTCTGTAGTTTACCAGGAACGAAGATGTGAGGGCTATACAGAATGGGTATAATAGTGTCCTTACACTGTACTTAAAAACTCCCAGTGCATGTCCCCTGCAGTCCAAGACAAAACATGAGCTTTGTCCCTGACCACAAGGTCACTGACCAGGGCCTAGAAATACAGAAATTAAATACATACTGTGAGGCACTGGCTGTCAGGGTTGCAGATTTATATGTCACATAGGTTTATCATCTATACAGGGTGAAGGATTCCAGGGTTGGTGTCTGCTATGACGATAACAAGCTATTCGTTTTCTCTAAACTAATAAGTTTAGTAAGTTCTGGTCCTAGAGTCTGGAGACTTTGCAAAGCTTTGGGTGGGATAAAGCCTCTATTCCTAGGTCCACGTCTTACCTGGCAGCCAGACATATTATAAGTCAGCTGCTCACAAATCATTTTGTTTGGGAGCTAACAGGCTCAGTGCTCCTCCCACGCCAGGAGATATCTGTGTAGTAAGGGAGAAATTCTGTGTGTACAGACCACAGACATACATACATATCTACGTCAGCTCTGCAAGATTTTACCCCCTTCATGACCAAGCCATTTTTTGCTTTTCGGCACAGCACTATTTTTGGCGATTGTGCAGTCTTGCAATGCTGTACGCAAACAAAATTTATAATTTTTTTCCCCACAAATTGAGCTTTCTTTTGGTGGCGTTTATGCACCTTTGGGTTTTTTGGGTTTTTTTGTGCGCTATAAATGCAAAAAAAAAAAAAAAAAAAAGCATACATTTTGAAAAAACAAAACAAAAAAACAATATTTTTAACTTTGTTATAAAACATATCCAATAAAAAAATTTAAAAACTATGAGATATATATAGTATGTATCCAAAAAGGTATTTACACTATGGTAACCAGATTATTGTACCTTGCTAGAAAGCTGATTGCCCAATTTTGGTTGGCAGCCACTGTGCCTACCAAGGTGCAGTGGATCGCCTATGTTAACTCCCTTCTACCTAAGAACAATTAGCTTATCGCCATCGAAAAGCGATTAAAAAATATAATCTCATTTGGCGGAGTTGGCTTGATAACCCAAGCTTTGCCCCACCACAACTAGTGATGGATAGGCTGTTACAACTTTGAACCCACCAAGAGTTACAATGGTTTTGGCCGGAGCTTGGGTATTAATGAGTTTTATCGTGAATAGAATAAAGATGCTGGTCTGAGCAATTGTCCCTCAATAAGCTCTGGTTGTTTTGTTCTGTGTCCCTTTTGTTTTCCTATTTCTTAATAAATTCTTGTATTTGTTCCAAATATGATGTGGGTCTTTGTTTCGATGTATACCTCATGTACAATGCTCATGCTATTGGTTGTGTTGTGTATCCTTTTTTCCTACTATGTGCTCTCACTTTTTATTCTTGTCAATAAAAAAAGTTTGGATAAAAAAAAAACTATGAGATATATACCAGATTTTTATCTTCTTTTTAATATTCTAGTAATGGCGGCGATCAGTGACTTATAGCGGGATACTGAGTAATCTGACACTAACTGACACTTTGTGGGAACTGACATCTCCAGTGACACTAACACAGTGATCAGTGCTAATAATATACACTGATACTTTACTAATGACACTGGCTGGGAAGGGGTTAACATCTGGGGGAATCAAAGGGTTGAATGTGTGCAACGTTTACTATGTGTAATGTGTGCTGATTTTACTAAACAATATGCCGATTTTCATCCCCAAAAAAACGGCACATCCCTGCTGTCAGAAGAGAGCTTTGTGTTGTTTACATACACCAAGCTCTCTCCTGTCACTGGCTCTGATGATCGGCGGGTCCCAGCCAGAAATCATTGGCCGAGAACCGCTGATGTACTGGAGTCGGTGAAAGCACAGCCGGGCTGGTGGGTGCGTGCACCCCCTACCTGGAAATGCAGTACAGTGCCTTGAAAATGTATTCACACCCCTTGAAATTTTCCACATTTTGTCATGTTACAACCAAAAAAGTGGCACATAATTGTGAAGTAGAAGGAAAATGATAAATGGTTTTCAAATTTTTTTACAAATAATTATGTCAAAAGTGTGGCGTGCATTTGTATTCAGCCCCCTTTACTCTGATACCTCTACCTAAAATGTAGTGGAACCAATTGCCTTCAGAAGTCTTGAGGGGTGTGTGCCACGGGTGCATTTAGTGCAAAAAGTGACAATATAAGTGCAGAAAATAAATATTTGTATATTCACAAAAATCCACAAAAAAATCCTACTGTGTAAACTTTCTAACCGCTTATATATAATGCATATTGTTATGTTCAAACGAAAATAAAATAAAATAAACACAATCCTGTGCAAAACCTGCAATTCAAAGTGACATTTCTGTGCAAAAAAATCCAACATATGTGACTGGTGTATATTGTTGCCGTGAAACTGGGTTCAGAAATATGCATATACCGTCCTTAAACCCTGGTGTATAAAAAAGTCCAATAAAGTGACAATGTGCTCCTTCAAATTGTTCTGTGCTTCTTGGAAAACAGTGTCCCATAAGAAACGCACTGACTGCTATTATTCACCCCACAAGGAGGTATTTCACCTTCACAGTATGAGCCACTGTGTAGCCTGTGGAGTGGGAGGAAACTTCCTGTCCTGTGTTCTCCAAGTGCCTCCTTGTCTGCATTGTAAGTGGTCTCCTCTCTGTTAACCTCTTAGATGTTGCCCACATGTAGAGAGGAAAGAGACCCCATAGTGTGATACCGTATATACAGCGTCATTGCATCACTTCCGGTTTCGAGCCGTGGAGCGCAGATCGCTCCAGTTTCCTGTTTTTAAATACTGTTTTCGCTTTTAATGATTTTTAATAAATGTGAGTACCCATCAGTATTATTAATAAATGTTTGGATATTTGTACGGTATCACACTATGGAGTCTCTTTCCTTTCTACATGTGGGCAACATCTAAGAGGTTAACAGAGAGGAGACCACTTACATCGCAGACAAGGAGGCACTTGGAGAACACAGGACAGGAAGTTTTCTCCCACTCCACAGGCTACACAGTGGCTCATACTGTGAAGGTGAAATACCTCCTTGTGGGGTGAATAATAGCGGTGAGTGCGTTTCTTATGGGACACTGTTTTTCAAGAAGCACAGAACAATTTGAAGGAGCACATTGTCACTTTATTGGACTTTTTTATACACCAGGGTTTAAGGACGGTATATGCATATTTCTGAACCCAGTTTCACAGCAACAATATAAACCAGTCATATATGTTGGATTTTTTTGCACAAAAATGTCACTTTGGATTGAAGGTTTTGCACGGGATTGTGTTTTCGTTTGAACATAACAATATGCATTATATATAAGCAGTTAGGAAGTTTACACAGTAGGATTTTTTTGTGGATTTTTGTGAATATACAAATATTTATTTTCTGCACTTTGATTGTCACTTTTTGCACTAAATGCACCCACGATACACACCCCTCAAGTATTTAGAGGTTGTAGGTCACCTCTTAATAAGAGCAGTGCCATACCTATCCCCTCTTTTTCACATTTCTTCTAAATTCACCTTAGGGTGAATTTATTGATAGAGGCTGCAGCTCCTCATTTTTCATTTTCACCATAAGTGCGGGGGCTAATAATTTTTTCGCTATTGCCTTCAGAAGTCACCTAATTAGTAAATAGAGTCCACCTGTGTGTATTTTAATCTCAGTATAAATACACCTGTTCTGTGAAGCCCTCAGAGGTTTGTTAGAGAACCTTAGTGAACAAACAGCATCATGAAGGCCAAGGAACACACCAGACAGGTCAGGGATAAAGTTGTGGAGAAGTTTAAAGCAGGGTTAGGTTATAAAACAATATCCAGGTTATAAATTACCGTATTTTTTGCTCCATAAGACGCACTTTTTCCCCCAAAAAAAACAGGGGGAAATGTCTGTGCATCTTATAGAGCGAATACTGACCAGCAGAGCCGTTGCTAGGGGGATCGTTTCAGCGGCAGAACGATGCCCTGTGCATCTCTCTGCCCCAGCTAAATCCTGTTTCTCCCCTGCCTTCAGCTGCTAGAGGGAGAGAAACAAAAGGTATTGTTACTTAATTAACCCCACAGGATCTGCATTCACATGTAAATCGTGCATGCCTTGTTATGTAAATTAGGCCGGCTGCCGCAATTCATATGCAAATACACTCCCTTCTCTGCATGCCGCCCACCTAGAACATGTAAACAGCATACAGTACAGGTGAGCATGTGGGGCATGTAGAGGTGATCAAAGAGGGGGGTTTGAGGTGCGGAGGTGAGCAGAGGAGGTGTGCAGAGATGAATGGGAAGGAGGGGTTGGAGTGCAGAGGTTAGTAGATGAGGGGTTTGGGGGACAGAGGTTAGCAGATGATGAGTTACAGGTGCAGGTACCTGGCTGTCCACCTAAACTGACAGGCCGGGCAAGGAGAACATAAGGCCCCTTTCACACAATCGGACCATTCAGGTCCGCCTGTCAGTTTTGACGGCGGACCTAAACGGGCGCTCCATGTTAGCCTATGGAGCGACGGATGACAGCGGAGACATGTCCGCTGACATCCGACCCGGTCCGATCCGCAAAAAGCAGACGGATGGCCCTACATCCAGATCCGTCGCTGGTGGATCGGATCGGGTGAGATCTGATGCTGTCCGTTTTCATCCGATCCCTCCATAGGCAGCAGCGGCGCCTGACAAGCCCCTCCCCGCTCAGTGAGCAGAGAGGGACCTGTCATCCGCCGGCTCAGCGGAGATCAACGGAGAGATCTCCCGCTGAGCTGGCGGACCGAGGCAGGCACCGTGGAAGCGGAGTCCGCCTCGTGTGAATGAGGGCTTAATCAGAGAAGCAGCCAAGAGGCCCGTGGTAACTCAGGTGGAGCTGCACAGATCCACAGCTCAGGTGGGAGGATCTGTCCACAGGACAACTATTAGTCATGCACTCCAAAAATCTGGCCTTTATGGAAGTGAGGCAAGAGGAAAGCCATTGTTGAAAGAAAGCCATAAGAGGTCCCGTTTGCAGTTTGAGAGAACATGTGGATGAAGGTGCTCTGGTCAGATGAAGAGACCAAATGTGAACATTTTGGCCTAAAAGCAAAACACTATGTGTGGCAGAAAACTAACACTTCACATCACCCTGAACACACCATCCCCACCGAGAAACATGGTGGTGACAGCATCATGTTGTGGGGATGCTTTTCTTCAACAGGGACAGGGAAGCTGGTCAGAGTTGATGGGAAGATGGATGGAGCCAAATACAGGGCAATCTTAGAAAAAAGCCTGGAGTCTACAAAAGACTTAAGACTGGGGCGGAAGTTCACCTTCCAGCAGGACAAGGACCCTAAACATACAGCCAAAGCTACAATGGAATGGTTTAGATCAAAGCATATTCATGTATTAGAATGGCCCAGTCAAAGTCCAGACCTAAATCCAATTGACAATCTGTAGCATGACTTGAAAATTGCTGTTCACAGACGCTCTCCATTCAATCTGACAGAGCATGAGCTATTTTGCAAAGAAGACTGGGCAAAAATGTCACTCTCTAGATGTGCAAAGCAGGTAGAGATATACCCAAAAAGACTTGCAGCTGTAATTACAGTGAAAGGTGATTCTACAAAGTATTTACTCAGGGGGTCTGAATACAAATGCCCCCCACACTTTTCACAGATTTAGTTGTAAAAAACTGTGAAAAACATTTATCATTTTCCTACCGCTTTACAATTATGTGCCACTTTGTGTTGGTCTAGCACATAAAATCCCAATAAAATACATTTACCTTTTTTGTTGTAACATGACAAAATGTGGAAAATTTATAGGGGTATGAATACTTTTCAAGGCACTTTATATATACATGATACTGCACAGGAGGCCCACTCTGTAAAACTACAGTGTGCGGTCGGCAAGTGGAGATATACACACATACATACACTAATATATATATATATATATATATATATATATATATATATATATATATATATATATATATATATATATATTGTTGGAAACCGATAAAAAGGGTTATAAGCACACATAAATGTCTTCTAGAATTCTTAATGTGTTCTTAAACACAAGCATTTTTTTTAAATTGTCTTGTTCAGTTATTTAAGATGACCTAATACATTTGTAATAATTTTATGTTGAAAGGAAAACGCTATGTACCCCCAAACCACATTTTACGGCCCGCTGAATTGCAACAGTTAACATCATGCTTTGTTAAAATTCTCTGATAAATTGTAGCCAAGCTCTGTAAGAGGGCTGACTATGAAACATGGCAGTAAGAACTATTTAACCTTCAAGGACATAACCCAGCTGATAATTTTTTTCTTCCTAGCACCTAATAAAACTGTTTCTTGCAGAATTGTGGAAAAGTTAAGTACAGTCCTGTCTTATTATAAGGTTTCCTGTTACAAGGCTATATGGTTTACACACATGTTATGTTTCAATATAAAGGGGAAAAAAAGCCCTCCGTATAACGCACTCTTTGTTGCAATGCTCCCTACATTTTCCCTCATGGCAAAGTGTGTAATGAAAGTAAAAAGGAATCCAGAAAGTTAGCTGGTCTCTTTCCTGTCCTTTGTACCGTCTTGGTTTTCTACTTCCTCTTGTTTTTACTTCCTATTCTGACCTTCTGAGCTAAGGTTCCTATTCCATCGAAGTACAACGGACCATTATATGATGTGAAAAGACAGCTTCTTGCTGCACTGGGGACTGGCGGACAATTTGGACAACAATAAGCTCAAGAGGCACAGATCTCAGGTTACACATGTGTCAATAGAAACACCTACTTGTGACATATCTGGCCCAAAATTCCTTCATTTCAAAGGTCTATTTCAATACGGTAGCAATTGAGCTTCTCTTTCTATTTATCCTTGAAAGGAAATATCTCTTGGCAACAAGTTATTAATAATTACCATCACACATACATTTACTTCTTCTGTCGTGGTTGTGTTTCTTCTAACAATTATGACAATTTACCAATTTGCAAAAATTATAAATAACACAGAAAAGTCGTTTTTCTAACTGCTAACTGGACCCGATTTTTCATGTACCCAAAACAACGTTCAAATATTTCTCTCTTGGTTAAACGCTTTTTCTGCATTGCACGCCTTTAAAAGAATTGTGTGAAAAAAACATTCCTCTTCTGGTGTAGCATATCTAAAAAGCATTTTTACATTGTATTTGGGCTGTTTGAAAAAGCTTAGAGGAAAGAATGTGTGTAAGAAATGGGGGAAAATCACTACCCACCTATCCTCTGTGTTCATTCCACAGTAAGACCCCTTTCACACCGAGGGCGTTTTGCAGGCGCTATAGTGTTAAAAATAGCGCCTGCAATCAGCCCTCAAACAGCTGCTCCATTATTTCCAGTGTGAAAGCCCGAGGGCTTTCACACCGGAGCAGTGCGCTGGCAGGACGTCAGGAAAAGTCCTGCCAGCAGCTTCTTTGGAGCGGTGTGTTTGCCGCTCCTCTACCGCTGCTCCCAATTGAAATCAATGGGGCAGCGCTGGGACACCGCTGGCAAAACGCCGCTACTGCGGTGCATTGCGGGCAGTTTTAACCCTTTCTCGGCCGCTCGCGGGGGTAAAAGCGCCCCGCTAGCGGCCGAAATGCGCCGCGAATCCGACGGTAAAACACCGCTAAAAATATTGGCATTTTACCGCCGACGCTATAGGCGGCTCGGTGTGAAAGGGGTCTAATATTTTTTAAACTATTTGCTGTACAGCTCTGCTGCATATTATGAAAGACTGTCAGCTTCTTAGGTCACAGAGGGTTGGTTGCACTGATACCGCTACTAGTTTCGGTATTGGTGCCGATACCGAGCATTTGCTTGAGCACTTGTACTTGTACAAATGCTCCAATGCTTGACCTGATACCTGTCAGGAGACCAGTACACCCGGTGTCCTCAGTGTAGCAGGGGGGTGTCAGGGCTGGGCTCAGCCCTTCCTTCTCAAAGCTGGCCGCTCAGCTGTCGGCTAATTGCCAGCTCCTATCTCTCCACAGTGACTCACCTGTTGATGATATCCTGCTCGTCAGTCCTGCCCACTTAAGCCGTCCAGTCCAGATGATCTCTGTCTTCGCCTTGGTCACATCTCTAGAGACACTCTCCTGTGTTCCTGTTAAAGACTTGCTTGGCTGACATTCCTTCTGGCTCCAGATCCTGCATGCTGTTCTACTACACTCATCTCTGGCTCCCTGACATTTTGGCTAGTCTGACTATCCGTTCCGGTTCCTGAACTCTGGCTATGTTTTGACTACGTTTACTCTGTTTACCTTTTTTGTTATTATTAAACAAGTGAGATTTAACTGTACTTCTGTCTCAGTCTGAATCATGGTTTCTGACAGGGGGGCTGGGCAGCCTCACAGATGATCGGTGCACTGGTGGGGGCAGTTACAAGCACCGATCTCCCTGTATAGCTTTTCTGACAGCCGCTTCTCCTTCTCTCCTTCCCGCGGCTGTCAGTGCGATCAATGCTTGTAACTGCCCCCACCACTGCACCGATCATCCCTGATTGTCCCATGTCCTCCCCAGCTCCTCCTTCGGTCTCCCCTCAGTTCAGATCTGTCAGGATGGAGAGCTGAGGAAGGAGCCAGTAAATATGTAATTAACCGGCTCCTTCCTTTTTCGAATGCACAGAATCAGTGATCACTGACTCTGACCATTCATGTCTGAGCATCATAAACTGTGTTTAGGATGCTTCAGTTTATAAATGAACAGGAGCCTCTGTCTCCTGTCCATTCATCTTCAGTGCAGATGAGGCTGCTGATAAAGGGACTGAGGAATCTGTGTCCTCAGTCCTTTTCCCTGTTTCAAAGAGGAGATGTCAGGGGTCATGATATATCACCAAAGTCTCCCCCCCCTCCCCCCAACAGGGTTGATAAAAAAAAAAAAAAAGGAAAGATTGTAATAAATATTTAAAAGTAAAATTGTAAAAATAATAAAAAACTAAATAAAAAAAAAAAACACTGATATCTTAGCGCCGCCCCCCCCCCCCCCCCACCACCAACAAAAAAATAACAAAAAAGATATACCCGTATTTATCGGCGTATAACACACACTTTTTTCCCCTTAAAATCAGGGGGAAATCGCGGGTGCCTGTTATACGCCGATCCCCTGCGATCCCCCGCTGTCAGATCTAAAAAATCGTCGACCGCGATTTGAAAATGGCGCCGCCAGTGCCGAAATACACAGTGCCGATCCTCGGCTCTTCTCGGCCACTTTCGGCTTCACTCGAGCTCTGCCCGAACCTAGCCGAGTGTACGGTCGGCGATTTTCAAGCTCAGCGAGCTGCAAGGCTGCACTGGGGCAAGGCTGGACTGGGGCAAGGCTGCACTGGGGCAAGGCTGGACTGGGGCAAGGCTGGACCGGGGCAAGGCTGGACCGGGGCAAGGCTGCACGGGGCAAGGCTGCACTGGGGCAAGGCTGCAATGGGCACTGACAAGGCTGCACTGGCAAGGCTGCACTGGCAAGGCTGCACTGGCAAGGCTGCACTGACAAGGTTGCACTGACAAGGCTGCACTGACAAGGCTGCACTGGGGCAAGGCTGCACTGAGAAGGCTGCAATGATGGGCATTTAAATTTAAGTTTTTTTTCCCTTCAACTTCCCTCCTAAAAGTTTTTTTTTTCCTTAAAATTCCCTCCTAAAGTGGGGTGCGTGTTATACGCCGATAAATACGGTAATTTGAAAAAAATATAAAAAAAATTAATTGTAACAAATAAAATTGTAAAAAAAATTAAAAACTAATGACACAGTCCACGCCTCATCAGTGCCGCCTATAAGTGCTGCATATTAGTGCCACTGTCACGACATTAAAAAAAAGTATTGGTAATCGGTATTGGCGAGTACTTGAAAAAAAGTATCGGTACTTATATTCGGTCTTAAAAAAGTGGTATAGGTGCAACCACATGGTTCAACAGCTTACTGGGCACAAGGCACTTCAAATGCACTAGAAAAAACATAAAGATGGGTGGAATGTCCCCTCAAGGCAAAAATAGTGGCAATAATCCTCAGTATATAATTTCCACAAAAACAAGTGGAAATTAACAAAGAAGCAAACTAAATGAACATAATGTAAAAGCACTACTAAGGCTAGGTCCACACTAATGCAGGTGTGGAAATACGCTTAAATCCTATGCATTCTGGCGACTGCAGGCAAAATGCGCTGCTCTTTAGCAGACACACATGGGTGCCCTTTACTTTTTAATGGCACCTCCACGTATCTGAAAATGCAACACAAGCCTGCAATTTTCGAAATGGTGCAAAGGCCTTTTTCCCTGTTTCCCGCAGGTACAGAAGCCCAATGAAATAATGGATGGGAAACTAGCCAAAGACATTCCACAAAAGAAGATAACTATCCATTTAGTGAATGTGTAACCCACTAGGTTTTTAAAGCATCACAAGGCCTTTACTTTACCCATGGACAGTATTATTTTGGCCTTTTGTTGGTGGTGGTTGAATAAACCTCTTTAAAAAGAGAAAAGACTTCTAGATCAACACTCATCCAACTTTTCCAAATTGCTAAAAAAAAAAAAAAAACAAAAAAAAAAAAAAAAAACTCTCTGCAACCAGGCTGATTCTTGAAGTGCTGAACTTCACATGTGCTGCTTTTGTCCATGGCACTGCAGAAGACAGCCCTATGTTCACCTGCTCAATATTCTTATGGAAACGTCAGGCATCCTAATGCCCCGTACACACGATCGGACTTTCCGAAAACAAAACCGTGGAATTTTGTTCAAAGGTTGTTGGCTCCAACTTGTCTTGCATGCACACGGTCACACAAATGTTGGACAAAAATTACGAATGTGGGAACGTGGTGACATACAAGACATATGGCGAGCCGAGAAAAAGGAAGTTCTATAGTCATGTGATATCTCCATTACGAACGCTAGTTTTACAAGACCGAGCGCTTCCGGCTCGTACTTGATTCCGAGCATGCGTGAACTTTGTGCGACAGACTTGTGAACACACGATCGGAAAGTCCGACAACAAAATTTTGTTGGCGGAAAATTTGAGAACCTGCTAGCCAACATTTATTGGCGGAAAGTCCGACAACAAATGTTCGATGGAGCATACACATGGTGGGACTTTCAGCCAACAAGCTCACATCCAACATTTCCCGTCGTAAAGTCTGATCGTGTGTACGCGGCATAAGGCTTACTGGAGAGTAATCTCAAAGAATAGGGCCAGAGAAATTTGGTTTCCATAATTTTACTTACTCTTTGGACTCAACTACTATTACTTTTCGGTCTAAGGCAGAGATAGTGTTTACTGCAAACACATTAATGCTTCTAAAAAGTATTTTTGAAAAAGTAGGTACAAAAATATCAAATATGATGCCAGTTAACAAGATGCATTATGCCAAAGACAGCAACATGCAAAAAACTAAGGGGTTGATTTACTAAAACTGGGGAGTGCAAAATCTGATTCGGCTGTGCATAGTAGCCAATCAGCTTCTAACTTCATCTTGTTCAGTTAGGCCCCTTTCACACGATCGGACCGTTCAGGTCCGCCTGTCAGTTTTGACGGCGGACCTGAACGGGCGATCCATGTTAACCTATGGAGCGTCGGATGTGAGCGGAGACATGTCCGCTGACATCTGACCCCGTCCGATCCGCTAAAAGCAGACGTATGGCTCTACGTCCAGATCCGTCGCTGGCGGATCGGATCGGGTGAGATCTGACGAAAACGGACACGCTGTCCGTTTTCGTCCGATCCCTCCATAGGCGGCAGCGGCGCCTGACAAGCCCCTCCCCGCTCAGTGAGCAGAGAGGGACCTGTCATCCGCCGGCTCAGCGGAGATCAACGGACAGATCTCCCGCTGAGCCGGCGGACCGAGGCGGGCTCCATAAAAACGGAGCCCGCCTCGTGTGAAAGGGGCCTTAAGCTTTGAAAAAAGATCCTGGAAGCTGATTGGTTTCTATGCAGAGCTTCACCATATTTTGCACTATCTAGTTTTAGTAAATCAACCCCTATACCATTTTTAGCAACATGTGACACAGGTAGACAATAGCCATTCACAGTGGTCTTAAACAAATAATTATTTAGGAGTTTTTATTGTGCCCCTTCCTTTTTTACTTCTTTAGAAAACAATACTTTCCTAATTGTACAGTACAGGACACATGCTTCTTTACATCATTACTACTGGGTTATATGTAGCTACCTGAGACTACCTGAGGCAGAGTTCAAATTGGAATGGGAAAAGGTCCTTAATCGTTGTTCTAAGAACCTTATGGTCCTACTTATAGTAGTTTATAAAAAACAAATAGACAAAGATCTGGATCTCATGAATGCTTTATTACACCCTTTTAAAAACGAAACTTCTTACGCTAGCAAAAGAGAAAATACTTAAGGAACGGCTAGATAGATTTAATAGAACCATTCTCATTAAAAAAAAAAATAAAATCATGAGAGACAGACTATCTTTCAGAGAAGGTGCCTATAAATGGTCTTCAGGGCATAACAAATCCATGTCACACGTTAATACCTCTAAAAATGTTTCTCATGCAACCTCTGGTGTATCTTCTTCTTCCCTCTCATAATCTCAGGTTTCCCCAAAAAAAAAAAAAGATAACGGACGTCAAAAGTGACAAAGAAACGGCGAGGGGACTTTGGACCCATCAGCCAAGAAATCACTATGGGAAAATAACCAACATTCACTCTACAATACTCATTTCTTCTATTGATGAGACACACAAATAGACAAATACTGTCATTTCATTTACACCCCACATCTCACAAAGTCACCATTTTCACAATTCCCAACACAAGCAAGGGCAACAAACCAGTGAACTCACTGTCAGGGCTGGGCTCAGCCCTTCCCGCTCTGAGCTGGCCACTCAGCTGTTGGCTAATTGCCAGCTCCCATCTCTCCACAGTGACTCTCCTGTTGATGATATCCTGCTTGTCAGTCCTGCCTACTTAAGTCGTACAGCCCAGATGATCTCTGCCTTCGCCAACATCACAGAGATCTCCTGCGTTCCTGTTAAAGACTTGCTTGGCTGACATTCCTTCTGGCTCCAGATCCTGCTTGCTGTTCCACTACGCTGATCCCTGGCTTCCTGACTTGTCTCACTATCCGTTCCGGTTACCGAACTTTGGCTATGTTCTATTTACTTTTATTATTAAACAAGTGTGATTTAACTGTACTTCTGTCTCGGTCTGATTTATGGTTTCTGACACTCACACAGCACAAATCCAAAATGAATATAGTTAATCTTTCTTCACATGTCCTCACCAATTCTGAGAAAACAATATTGTCCAAAGGTCTGGGCTTCTGTCCGACTGCCACCTTGGACAAATGTGATCTCATCAAAGATTTACAAATGTTTGCTCTCAAACTTACACTACAAAGTATAACAAACAAGAACAAGATCACACTCAGGGTAAAACTAAAGAGGAACAAAAGGCAATTGATCAACTCATCTCACTTTTAGAAGAAAATCACCAGACCGATTTAATATAGACTGTGTTGACATGGACAAACTTCTGGACAAATGTGCCCAGACGACAGATCCACCACCTCCATCAGGATCAATGCTCAGATAAAAATCTGACCGCTTTCCCTCTCCCAGTATTAACCCAAACGTGGTGGCTTTTCTCAGATTAGTCTCAAGGGATATTGACAAACAGCTACGGCAATCCAAATACGAACAAAATTTAACCTATGAGGAACAACAAGCCCTTAGGGACCTTGCCAATAATCTCTCTTTAACCATCAGTTGGACAAGGGAGGGAATATTGTGGTAATGGATAATAAACAAAATGTACATATGTGTAGAAAGATTTTGGACAATTCCCAATTGTATAGACCCATCTCTTCTACAATGGTCAACAAATTCAACACTCAATTCTATGAATTTGTCGACAATGCCTTTGCCAATGGCACCATTACCAAAAAGACATGGGACTATGAACACACCGATTTCCCTAAGGTCCCACCTTCTCCTCCCTAAAGTTCACAAAAGTCTTGTCAATCCACCTGGGAGACCTATCATCTAAGGCAATGGGGCACTAAGTCATCTCATTGGCGAACACTTAAGACCCCATGTAACCAATCTTCCCTCACACATAAAAGATACCATACATTTTTTGAAAATTCTTGAACACCTCTGCATTCCCACACACTCTATTTGGTCACTTTAGACACTGAGGCCCTGTACGGTTCAGTTCCCCACAATCTTGGCCTGGCTGCCATTAGACACGTCCTTTCTCAGAAAACACACGATGACTGGGCCTATAACGACTTAATCGTGCAGGCTTTGGATTTTGTCCTCAACCACAATGTGTTTGCCTTCAACGGTTCCCTTTTCCTCCAGGGGCAGGAGGTTGCGATGGGGACATGCTGTGCCCCATCATATGCCAACCTGTACCTGGGAAAATGGGAAAACATGATCATGTCAGATGAACGACTTTCGATGTATGTGGGCCACACAGCCATGTGGTACCTATACATCGATTACATTTTCATTATTTGGGATGGTCCCGAAGACCTTTTAAAATCCTTTTTGGGAAAATTGAATAAAAATGAATTTAATTTCATTTTTACTATGATTTACCGTCCCCATGAGGTTACCTTCCTGGATGTTACGGTAACACGCGACGCAGATGACATACTCCAAAGTCAATTATATCTGAAACCCGCGGCAGGTAATTCTCTTTTACACGCCTCCAACTTTCACCCCAAGCCTTTACTGAGATCAATTCCCTAAAGTCTATACCTTAGGACCAGAGGAAACTGCTCCGATGAAGTATCCTTTCATCAGGAAGCACAAAAATTAAAGGATCGACTTTTAGAAAGAGTCTATACTCGAACATGTAAAAGAAAGCTGATAAAAAAAGCAATGACCTTCACTAGGAGCGAATTATTATATGGGACAAAAAAAAAAATAAAGAGCAGGACCATTCCACCAGAATCATCATTAAATTTTCAAGGCAACATTCCAAAATTAGACACATTATACAAAGACACTGGCATCTTCTGTCTTTGGACTCCAACGTAGGTAAATTTGTTTCGCAAACTCCCCAGATTACGTACAGGCGCTCCATGTCACTTAGGGACTCCCTCACTCAGAGTGAATACAGGGGTGAAAAAAGAAAAGATTCATGCAAATATAGGGGTACATACACCTGTGAAGGATGCACCCACTGTAGATATATATACACTGGTTCTTCCACCACGCTACCAAATGGTCGGAAGCTTAAGGCAAAAAATTATGTGAACTGTAAAACATATGAAATAGTATATCTTCTACTTTGTGATTGCGGCTCTTTCTATGTTGGGAAGACCAAAAATGAAAGGTGCAAAAGAATTTATAGACATATACTCAGCATGCAAACGCTAACCCTAAATTATCCCTTGGCAGACATGTCTGAGTTATGCATGAGGGGATTTGTCCCAAGGTAAAATTTTGGGCTCTTGATCGGATCCACCCCAGTGCCCGAGGAGGAGATTGGAACAAACTTCTTCTCCAGAGGGAACTGAGGTGGATCAATTCGCTTAAAGCCACTACATTTCCAATTACGCACCTTTTCTGGAGGGATCTGCCTCCGGTGGTATGGAACAGTAATTCCATCTGCTGCCCCATCTCCTCTCCTTTTCCATCTCCGATGCCCCGTGGCCATATGCCTCCTATTCCTGCTGTTTCAGGGGGACACACATGCCTACCCATGGTTAAGTTTTATTACTATTAATATTAATATTTCATGACCAGTTTATATCATTTCATATATTTTATATACAGTGGGGGCGGAAAGTATTCAGACCCCCTTAAATTTTTCACTCTTTGTTATATTGCAGCCATTTGCTAAAATCATTTAAGTTCATTTTTTTTTCCTCATTAATGTACACACAGCACCCCATATTGACAGAAAAACACAGAATTGTTGACATTTTTGCAGATTCATTAAAAAAGAAAAACTGAAATATCACATGGTCCTAAGTATTCAGACCCTTTGCTGTGACACACATATATTTAACTCAGGTGCTGTCCATTTCTTCTGATCATCCTTGAGATGGTTCTACACCTTCAATTGAGTCAAGCTGTGTTTGATTATACTGATTGGACTTGATTAGGAAAGCCACACACCTGTCTATATAAGACCTTACAGCTCACGGTGCATGTCAGAGCAAAATGAGGTCAAAGGAACTGCCTGAAGAGCTCAGAGACAGAATTGTGGCAAGGCACAGATCTGGCCAAGGTTACAAAAAAATTTTTGCTGCACTTAAGGTTCCCAAGAGCACAGTGGCCTCCATAATCCTTAAATGGAAGACGTTTGGGACGACCAGAACCCTTCCTAGAGCTGGCCATCCGGCCAAACTGAGCTATCGGGGGAGAAGAGCCTTGGTGAGAGAGGTAAAGAAGAACCCAAAGATCACTGTGGCTGAGCTCCCTCCAGAGATGCAGTCGGGAGATGGGAGAAAGTTGTAGAAAGTCAACCATCACTGCAGCCCTCTACCAGTCAGGGCTTTATGGCTGAGTGGCACGACGGAAGCCTCTCCTCAGTGCAAGACACATGAAAACCCGCATGGAGTTTGCTAAAAAAACACGGAAGGACGAAGGACTCCAAGATGGTGAGAAATAAGATTCTCTGGTCTGATGAGACCAAGATAGGACTTTTTGGCCTTAATTCTAAGTGGTATGTGTGGAGAAAACCAGGCACTGCTCATCACCTGTCCAATACAGTCCCAACAGTGAAGCATGGTGGTGGCAGCATCATGCTGTGGGGGTGTTTTTCAGCTGCAGGGACAGGACGACTGGTTGCAATCGAGGGAAAGATGAATGCGGCCAAGTACAGGGATATCCTGGACGAAAACCTTCTCCAGAGTGCTCAGGACCTCAGACTGGGCCGAAGGTTTACCTTCCAACAAGACAATGACCCTAAGCACACAGCTAAAATAACGAAGGAAAGGCTTCACAACAACACTGTGACTGTTCTTGAATGGTCCAGCCAGAGCCCTGACTTAAACCCAATTGAGCATTTCTGGAGAGACCTAAAAATGGCTGGCCACCAACATTTACCATCCAACCTGACAGAACTGGAGAGGATCTGCAAGGAGGAATGGCAGAGGATCCCCAAATCCAGGTGTGAAAAACTTGTTGCATCTTTCCCAAAAAGACTCATGGCTGTATTAGATCAAAGGGGTGCTTCTACTAAATACTGAGCAAAGGGTCTGAATACTTACAGTAAAATAATTTTCTATAAACAACAATTATTTCAGCTTTTTATTTGCCAGGCCTTGTACTTTTTTTTCTTCTTGTTTTTACTCCAGATGGATTTATTACAAACATTATTTACCATTGGTCAACAAACATTATTCTTACCATTAGTCAACCCTGTGCTTTGTTCCTCCACTCAGGCATAGTGAGTAGCTGCTGTCATGCATTTTTTTTTTTTTTTGCTTTTCCATTTCTCACTCCCCTCCACCCTTATCCTGTTTTGCCATCAACAATCAATGCTCGAATATATGTTCTGTTTATAAATTGTATTTATCAAGATTATTAAAAACCTACTCTGAAGAAGGAGTTCTTTTCAGAAACCATGAATCAGACTGAGACAGAAGTACAGTTAAATCTCACTTGTTTAATAATAAAAAAGGTAAACAGAGTAATTGTAGTCAAAACATAGCCAGAGTTTAGGAACCGGAACCGATAGTCAGACAAGCCAAAACGTCAGGGAGCCAGATATGAGCGTAGTAGAACAGCAAGCAGGATCTGGAGCCAGAAGGTATGGCAGCCAAGCAAGTCTTTAACAGGAACACAGGAGAATGTCTCTAGAGATGTGACCAAGGCGAAGGCAGAAATCATCTGGGCTGGACGGCTTTAAGTGATTGTAAGGGTTCGTTTTTTTTTTTTTTTAAACAAAAATGTCATACTTATCTCCACTGTGCAGCTCATTTTGCACAGAGTGGCTCCGAACCTCATCTTCTGGGGTCCCCCGGCGGCTCTCGCGGCTCCTTCCCACATCAGATAACCCCCTAGGAGAAGTGCTCCATAGCCGCCGAATGTATGACTCGGCCCCGCCCCCCAGCGCCAGCGTCATTGGATTAGATTGACAGCAGCTGGAGGCAATGGCTGCACTCTATCAATCTATCCAATCAGGACACAAGACACTGGCCGAAGCTGGTGTGCTCGTTCCCGTCGCACAAATTTTGGGGCTCAGGTAAGTATAAGGGGGGCTCGGGGACGCTGCTCCATTAAAATGCATTAAGGTGAAAAACGGCGAGGGTTTACAACCCCTATAAGTAGGCAGGACTGATGAGCAGGATATCATCAACAGGTGAGTCACTGTGGAGAGATAGGAGCTGGCAATTAGCCGACAGCTGAGCGGCCATCTCAGAGAAGGAAGGGCTGAGCCCAGCCCTGACAGCTCTACAGACTCCGAAACACGTTGGTGTATGGTTTTCTGTATTAATCTTCAATATTATTACTGAGCGAAACAACCTACATTGGCTTGTGGTTTTGACCATTTTTTTTCATGTGTTTATTGTATTGAGGATACCCTTTAAATGTTTTTTTTTTTTTTTTTATATATATTTTTGATATCAATAAAAATACTTTTCATACAAATTTGATTGCACCTTCCTTAGAGCCCTTAAAGTCCCATGTGTGAGGGGTATTTTCATTTTCTCACAATCTATCAGGGATGTGGTCACTATTTTAGCAGAGTTGAACCTCTTCCTTTTTTACATATGTAGCTACATGGAACTGTACATAGACGCCATCTATTAGATAATGCAAGGCCAACCTGTAATTTTTGCATTGCACTGGATCCCTCTATGGGTGTTCTCCTTGGCATGTGTGTGGGCTTAGCCACAAGTGCCCTACATGTCAAGAGCCATCATTCTTCGTGACAAGAATAATTTTCTGCTACAATGTCAATTTATGGGCAGAATTTCTAGCCTTGTTGAGACCTTTAAAGGGGTTGTAAAGGTATTTTTTTATTTTTTTTTAAATAACAAACATGTTATACTTACCTCCACTGTGCAGCTCGTTTTGCACAGAGTGGCCCCGAACCTCGTCTTCTGGGGTCCCTCGACGGCTGTTTCAGCTCCTCCCCGCAAGAACTAAACATCTTCATGCTCTCTCTCTCCCTCTCATGGTATTTAGTTCTTGCGGGCGCTCTCCTGTGATACAGCCGGCGGCTATAACTGCTGAGTGTACCACTGGGCCCCGCCCCCCCAGCGCGCCGCATCATTGGATGTGATTGACAGCAACGCCAGCCAATGGCTGCGCTGCTTTCAGTCCATCCACTCTAGCCAATCAACGTTGTTGGGAGCGAGCGCGGGACTTTCGAGGGGTCAGGTAAGTAAACCGGGGGGGCTGGAGGGCCAGCATTGTCGGATGTTTTTTCACCTTAATGCATAAGATGCATTAAGGTGAAAAAACGTGAACCTTTACAACCCCTTTAACTACAGAGGTGATGGTTGATTCCCTTCTATCTCTCCTCTGACTTCAGTCTTTGACTTTGCCCTTGAACCGGACATGGTAAGTTATCCCTTCCATGTTGGACTTCTCTATTTCAAGAACAGCCAACAAGAATACATTCCGTAAATGCTGTGACATACATCAATCATCATGAAGGCACCAGAAGTCATGCTGTTTTAAGGGAAGTAGATTTCATGTTCTAGCTTTGTCAGCTGTGTGTCATTCCCTGCATTAGGGTAAAAAAAAACATCCCCTTCCTATACACTCACATGACTCCTCTCACCATAGGTGTGCTTGGGGTTGTGTAAGGTGTGCCTGGGCACAACCTAATCACTATGTGCAGTGCCAATACCCCCTACTGCCTGGGCTTCCCCCATTTTGGCCCGCCCCACAGTGCTGCTGGCTTCTCTCCTCTCCCCCCAGCTGCTGCAGGGGATGTTTCAGGATGGAGAGTGGGAGAAGGGGCTAGTAAATATGTAATTTACCAGTGTCTTCCTTTTCTAAATGAACACAGTGCACGTACTCACCCAAAGTGTTCATTCATAACTGAAGGATAGTAAACTTTACTATCCTTCAGTTTGTGAATGAACAGGAAGCTGCTCAGCACAGAGCACCATCCTATTCATTCACTGTCCCATGCAGCTGAGGCTGCAGAGAAAGGTATGTGTGTTTGAGCTTTGGGGTGCACACCCTAATGCAATAGGCTGCACACACCTATGTCTCTCACCACTGTCCTGGCTGCAGCACCACTCATCTCACTTCCTGGTCTCACAGGCGTCACTAAGAGCAGCAGGAGCCACAGGCAGGTAAGTATAACACTTTTTTATTATAAAGAAAAAAAAATAACCTTTAGTATCACTTCTTTAAAGTATAGCTATGTGCTTATGTATGACAAGTACCAAACTCAGTTATTATGTGATGTCCTTCATTTATGTCTTACAGTATCTCACAAAAGTGAGTACACCCCTCACATTTGTGTAAATATTTTATTATATCTTTTCATGTGACAACACTGAAGAAATGACACTTTGCTACAATGTAAAGTAGTGAGTGTACAGTTTGTATAACAGTGTACATTTGCTGTCCCCTCAAAATAACTCAACACACAGCCATTAATGTCTAAACCGCTGGCAACAAAAGTGAGTACAACCCTAAGTGAAAATGTCCAAATTGGGCCCAAAGTGTCAATATTTTGTGTGGCCACCATTATTTATCAGCACTGCCTTAACCCTCTTGGGCATGGAGTTCACTAGAGCTTCACAGGTTGCCACGGAAGTCCTCTTCCACTCCTCCATGACGACATCACGGAGCTGGTGGAGGTTAGAGACCTTGCGCTCCTCCACCTTCCATTTGAGGATGCCCCACAGATGCTCAATAGGGTTTAGGTCTGAAGACATGCTTGGCCAGTCCATCATCTTTACCCTCAGCTTCTTTAGCAAGGCAGTGGTTGGCTTGGAGGTGTGTTTGGGGTCGTTATGTTGGAATACTGTCCTGCGGCCCAGTCTCTGAAGGGAGGGGATCATGCTCTACTTCAGTATGTCACAGTACATGTTGGTATGCATGGTTCCCTCAATGAACTGTAGCTCCCCAGTGCTGGCAGCACTCATGCAGCCCCAGACCATGACACTCCCACCACCATGCTTGACTGTAGGCAAGACACACTTGTCTTTGTACTCCTCACCTGGTTGCCGCCACACATCTGAACCAAATAAGTTTAGATTGGTCTCATCAGACCACGTGACATGGTTCTAGTAATCCATGTCCTTAGTCTGCTTGTCTTCAGCAAACTGTTTGCGGGCTTTCTTGTGCATCATCTTTAGAAGACGCTTCCTTCTGGGACAATAGTCATGCAGACCAATTTAATGCAGTGTGCGGCGTATGGTCTGAGCACTGACAGGCTGACCCTCCCCACCCCTTCAACCTCTGCAACATTGCTGGCAGCACTCATACATAGAAGTCAATGGAAACAATAATTTATTCCGCATTGACTTCTATTGCATGCAAAACTGTATGTGGCCAGAGGTGGGGGGCGCCGGAGAGCCTCGGAAATACTCAGGGACAGCTCGGCTGAACTCAGAAACCCTCGGAAACACTCAGGAATGTAGTATTTCCAAGTGTTTCAGAGTATTTCCAAGTGGTTCCGAGTATTTCCGAATGGCACTGAACTGTTCTGAGTGTCACCAGCGCCACCCGCACCTCTGGCCAAATGCGGTACTGCACACCACATTAGCTTGAATTCTGCTCATTTTGCGAGACAACACTCGCAAACCGAGTCAGCATTTTTTTTAAAAAGTTGCTCATCTTTCAAAACGATCGTTAACAGTGTTACCCATTAACCAAGGTTCCACTGTACCCCCTTTTGTTGCCAGCGGTTTAGACATTAATGGCTGTGTGTTGAGTTATTTTGAGGGGACAGCAAATTTACACTGTTATACAAGCTGTACACTCACTACTTTACATTGTAGCAAAGTGTAATTTCTTCAGTATTGTCGCATGAAAAGATATAAAATATTTACAAAAATGTGAGGGGTGTACTCACTTTTGTGAGATACTGTATATGACTCACCTCCAACACTGTATCTACTAGCAGGAGGGTTTTAGCAGCAGAGGCAGCATCATGACTACAGAAAGCAGTAGGCAGGACTAGATGTGCTTAACTACTTCAATACCTTAATAAAAAAAAGTAACATTTTTTACGTTTTTTTTTCTACATACTGTGACCAGAGCAGTAGTGTCACCATAGTGACACTGTACTGCCCTGGGGAGGTGATCAAGATTTTTTTTTACACTACGATTGTTTATTACAGTGGTGATCACTGTTATAAGCAATCATATTTATGAATACAATGTGACCACTGTGACCAATCACAGAGATCTCAATAGTACACAATAAATGGTTATGAATGAAAGTCATTGTGTACTATTGACATGTGATCATTGTGATTGGTCAAAGCAATCACATGGTACCAGGTTCGGCCCAGTACAATGGTCTGTCTTCTGCTGTGCCTGGTAGTCAAAGCAAGTGACAGATCGTGCCGCTGCGTGCATCTGGAAGACGACATAGGATGTCCACCCAGGATAACAGCGCTACCGCTCGGTTGTCATTTTATAATAGGCCAGATGGGAAGTGGTTAATTGCTAAAGGACAAAGCCATGCCCCCAACATTTTATATCCCACTGTAGTGTAAGCAGGCACAGCCGAAGTGAGAGTGGCAACGCTGCTCTAAAATCAGGCAAGGCATCATTGCCACCCCAAAACAGGAAGCTGAATTATGTGGGCTTCCTTGGCAGAATCAACAAGTATTTGTGTGACTTTGAAGGGCGACAAACAGTAAACAGTAAGTGCAAATGCACCTATTGTCATGGTTATGCAATACAGTTTTGTCTGTCAGCTTACCTGTCTCCATGTGTTCATCTCTAGAGACTAGCTGACTTTCACCTGACTGCTTTTATAATCTCTCCTCTAGCATGGCTCCACCCCAGCTCCTATCAGAGAACTCTATATTAACCTCTGCACTGCAGGCCAGCCCTGCTGATCAACCTTTGTGTGTTTGGCTTCCTGTTTCCTGCCTGCCGTTTGCTTTACCTTTGTTTCCGTTACTGACCTTGGCGTGTTCTCAACTATTCCTGTCTGCTCGTGACCCTGACCTTTGGCGTGTCCCCGACTATCCTTGTTTGCCTGTGACCCTGAACCTTGGCGTGAACTCTGTTGTCCTTGTCTGCTTGTGGCCCCGACCTTGGCTTATTCCCTTACTATCCCTATCCTCCTGTTGCCTACTGTGGGTGTGATCTGGGGGACCCTGGGGGTCGCGACCTGGAGCCAGTTGCAGCCCAGTCCATCCTCACCACTAGAGGCTCTGGTGAACACCTGCTGGCTCTTAGACTCCGCGCCCTAGGGAATCTTACGCTCTAACCTCAATGGGATCTGTTTTGGTGTTCTATCGGCCCTGCCTTCCTTACCACCCTGACTCACATTCGCAGGAGTCAGCCGTAGGGTCCACTACCTTGCGGTGCACTCCTGATCCCAACGGTGTGCATCTGTCACCTAGCCTCAATGTGACCTGACATCTATTAAGAGCTGCTTTGGGTGCATGTGTTTTGAAGCAGCATCTCACCAATGCAAATGCTGCTAAAGCCCTGTACACACTAGTAGTTTTTTTTTTATGTTAAACCCAGAAGGGCTGAACAAAAAAAAAACTGAAAACTCATGAGGACCGGTGTACTAACAATCTGACGTTAGTACAGAAATCTTTCCTGCTGTGCTATTGTGTTCTGACAGGAAGAAAGCGCTGACCGAGAGAAGACCGACAGTCTTTTTTTGGTCATGTCCTTTCAAAAGAAGCCGGCCGAACAGCCGGCCTGTGTCAGACCACCTCCAGTACTAGGGATGGGCTCAGGCGTGTTCGGATCCTATTCCCAACCCACCTGAGCAATCCCGCCAGGAAGCCATCACTGTACATCGCTAATCATGAGTAGCCTAATCAGGGCCTGTTTTTTGTGCAGCTGCAGGCCGGGAAATGTCTCACTGCCTATGATTGGCGGTGTGCAGTGACAGCTTCCTGGCGGGATTGCTCGGGTGGGTTGGGACTAGGATCCGAACATGCCTGAGCCCATCACTATACAGTGCACACAAGCTGAATGTCGGCCAGTTTCTATACCGGCCGATGCTGCCCGACATTTGGCCCATGTGTAATAGGCTTTAGGGCATTACATGGTCATCAACTATTCAAAAACATCTAACAGTGAAAGTGTTTGGTAAGCATTTTGAAAGCATTTGTGAGAGATTTAATAAGCATTTCTCTCTAGCATTCTATGAGCCAAAACTTAGGATAAATTACTTCTTACTACCTACAATCCTTTCTGATATCCACATCTCCATAGAACTGAGTTTGGCAAACAATCATTGGCACACTTATTGAGGAGAATTTGCGAAGACTAAAGCAGAAAGAATCTGGAGCAGCTGTGAACTGCAACCAATCAGCTTCTGTCTTTCATTTTCAAAGCGTACCTGAACAAGCTGAAGATAGATGCTGACTGAGTACTATGCACAGTTGTTTGAGATTCTGTCTGCTTCCGTTTTGGTAAACTCCCCCTCATTGTATATTGATGGGCACGTAAAAACATTTCTTAATCATCAGGAGGAGGTTTAGGAAACACTCACTGAAATCCTTGATTCTGATAGTCATCCAAAAAGGATTTTACAGAAGTTACATTTAAACAGTTGTTGGTTTCCAGTCTAACGTTCTCAAGGTACTATGAGGCACATATATCATTTCTCCTCTCAAGAGCCCTCAGCCCTCATGCAAGCACTGGGTTGTGCAAATATCAAACTCTCCTAATGGGTGGATCTCAGTCTGCAGGAATGGACATACCTAGGCAGGCTGTCTTAAATAACACCCATGTAATGCTGAACCTCCATGATTGAAAGAACAAAAACCCAATGAATGTAAGGAGTGGACCAGGGACAGTAACGCTGAGAAGGAAAGGTCTACTCTAGACAATGCTGGGTATCCTCCAGCAATAAAATGAGGTGGGATTTAGCTGACTTGCTTCAGCTACTAATGTACAGTGTGCAGTGAAATCAATCATAGAAAGTATGTTCAATACAACTGTGCAAGACCAAAAATAAGGCTGGCGTTCAGCTTTAAAAGTTAATTCGGTCTAGAAAACTCTTTCTTTTCCTGGTCCATCATCAGGTGTTCCTATAAGCCTTATCATGTACAAGAATTACAAGCAAAGATTTTTTTTTTTTTATTGCAAAAAATATGGAAAGTTTCATTTTTTTTTTTTTTTTTTTTTTTTAGACAAATATCAGCATAACACAACCAAGTAACACTTTACTAATATTGTTGCAAATATCTTGGAGGGTTGGGTGCCATATACCGGATAGTGCATCCCATTGGTTGGCATCACCAAATGCATTTTTTTGTTGTGCAATAATTTTAGATGAGATACTAAACTTCTGGACAGTTAGCAAACCCTGAATGATGCTCTTGAAGGTTTATAAATTAACAACCAAATGCAATGAGTCCTGACTAGCACACAGAGACTTGCAAACGGCTGTGTTATATAATATGAGAAAAAAAAAATTGTTCAGTGCTTTCATCCAAGGCATGATCGAAAGGCTCATTTAGATGAGCAATTAGCTGCACTTTCTTGTTGGTCTGAGCTCCCTGTGCACTGAAACAGCTTTCCTGCATGAATGACAGCTATATTAATCTCATCTATGGATGAGCTGAGCTATAGCTAAATGGAACTCTTAATTCATAGTGTGGGTAATTACAGATCTGTATAGAAGCAGTAAAGAAATGTACAGAAACTGGTGCATTGTAAGCCAAAAACAATTGGATAGAACGGGGAAGGATTAGAACTCCTGTTGAGATTTTACTGCTATCAAGGGCACCATTAGAGAAATGTACCCTCACTTCCTGTCCTACTGACAACATTTTACTAAACATGAGGAAAGGATATCTCTCCAAACACAGCTCAGGCAGAAATACAAATCTGGATAGTTTATGTAAGAGGTGCTGGATTTTCCTTTTAAATATTTGTTAGGTAAAAAAGGTATTCCAATATATGGAGCCCACTAGCTCTGGTAAGACTGCTCCCATAAAAAAGGGTGCCCCCAGGGTAAAAATTCACAGATAGAATAGGAGCACCAAACCAATACAAAATAAGTCCAAAGGGGTCTTTAGTAGTTCATACTGATTAGCCAACATGTTTTGGGGAATTCTGCAAGACTGCTTACAGGATGCTTGTTTAATACAGCCACTAATATAGTATCCTTGATGAGCGTCAGCTTACCTATCCTTCCGATACCCATAAGCATTTCATTTATTTTAAGTCCTTGCAAAATTCAAGCCCAAAGTCAGAGAGCCCCTGAAACACAAAGTGTTCCATTTACTAAAGGCAAATATATTGTGCACTTCAAGTGCATTTGCTCTAGATCTTAGTGGAAGCTCTGAAAGGAGGGGAAGCTCTGTTGATTTCTATCATTTAAGCATGTACAAGCAACAATGTTGTTTTTTTATTTTCCTTACATGTGATTAAAGTGTTACTAAATCTACAACAGTAAAATCAGTCTGCATATGCAGTAAAACATGCTTGTTATACTCACTGTGGAACCTAAGGGATAAATCCTCTGCATTGTGTAAAAAGGCTGTTTGATCCTGTCTTTTCTGATCCCCCCTTGTTCCGCTTTCCCCTAACCATCTCTTGATAGAACAGAGCCTTTGGAGTCACTCTGCACATGCTCAGTTTGGTGTTTATTGCTAGTTTTTTTTTTTTTCTTGGGACGGTGCATGTGATCGGCACAGGGCCAATCAGCACTGTCCAGACAGAGGGTCAGGGTTCCTGCAGCCTCATAGTACAGTCATGGGAGAATGAAAACTCCTCCTACAAGCTTTAACCAGACACTAATAGAAGTCACAAGACTGCTATATACCGCTGATAAGCAAATGTATTCAGCAGTTTATATTTATTAAAATAATTGCATTTCCATGTTCTGTGTACTGTGGGAGACCAGATATAGTGAATGCAGGGTCCTGGGTTTAGTAACACTTTAAGTATTCTTTGCAAAGTGAAGCTTTACCTTTACTATAATTTTCCTTTAGTAAATCAACCCCAATGCCTTTTAATAGTCATTGCAATATGAAATAATAAAAGTCGCTTTTGGACTCTTTCACCATTGGTCTCTTATTTTATAATGTAAAGAAATAAAAATCTGACAGGGGTTCTCGATTACCCTCCTCATCTCAATATGAGACAAATAAAAGAGTCTTTTGTACTTTTTCAACATTGGTTTGGTGATCTTACTTTTTCTGTGGAAAAACAATTTTCTGTGTCTGAAAAACATATTTATAACTTGTATTGAAATTGGAGATTTCCCTCTCTTCCTGTCTGATAAAACCTGTCAGCAGAACATGAAGTAAGGATAAATCTCTGTAATGGAGCCTTGATTAGCAGTAAAAACCTGACAGGGATTCTAACCTTTCCCCACACTATCCTAAAACTAAAAAAAAACGTTTTGCCTGGATATACGCTTTAGTATTCTGATAGCTTATACCCAAGACTGCACTTTCTTGCCCTGTGCCCAAATAGTAGCTTCATTTATTTATAGGAAAGACAAAGTCTTTCATTTACGCAAGAAAGCCTATTTCAGTGCCGCAGGAGCTTCGAGCAATGAGAAAAAAAAAAAAAAAATGTCTACACGCTCAGAAGGGTTTTATCAGCTTCAGGATCAAAGCATATATGTTTGGAATTTGCTTTTGTATACCTGAGACTAACCCTTTATTTCCTATACTACCCAACCTGACTATTATAGGATGCTGCATACACAGTATAACTGTTTAATTCCTCTAAGAAGCTGAGAGTGGAAAAAGACTATGACAAAGCAGATCGGAGGCTGTTAAATAGTATCTACTAAGAACATTCAAGGTAATATTAGCATTGTTGCTGCTTTTCAATGAAAGCCATGTGTTTGATCATTTTCACTGGGTGGTTCCTAGATATATTTTTGTTGTGTTACAATCACCACTTACATGAGCAGTTTTACTACGTGTTACCACACCATATAAACTAAACACAATGCAACTACCCCAACTGGCTTAGATTATCTTTGAGTAATAAATATATATATATATATATATATATATATATATATATATATATTAGTGGCAGAGTGAGGCTCTGTCCCTATGAAAATTGGAGGTAAAAGAGACACAGAGTTTGCATATCTGCGGACTGCAAGACTACAGAGTGTAGAGTTTATATGGAGAAAACTGCTACGTCAGTTTTCTCCAGGTTTTGCTAGTTCCGGATGGGATCCCTGAGAGTCATGGGAGGGACGGGAACTCCAATCCTGCGTCCGGGTCTTGAGGATAGCAAGCAGGGTGTGAGCCCAGCTGCACACAGCCCTTATAAAGAGGGGCTGGGGAGAGCAGAAGGTGGAGTTGGAGTAGTGGCTCCAAGTGAGTGTCTCTGTGTGAAGACAGAAGCTGTGTGCATTGAGGGGCTTGAAGCCTGTGTGCGTTTAAGAAGCCTGAAGCTGTGTGCATCCAAGACTGTGGGCCTGGAAGAGCAGTGGTTTGAGGGATCAGTACCTGTAGCAGCAGTGCTACTGAAGAGTAGCCAGGTGGGCTTGTATTTTCAGTTGTGTCTGAATGACGTTTAAACCCCTGCGTGGGATTCCTGAGTGGACTTTTGTTTCGTTTTTATAATTTAATAAACGTGGGCTACCAGGCCCTTAACTATAAAGGCCTATATATATCACACACAGTATCTCACAAAAGTGAGTACACCTCTCACATTTTTGTAAATATTTTATTATATCTTTTCATGTGACAACACTGAAGAAATTACACTTTGCTGCAATGTAAAGTAGTGAGTGTACAGCTTGTATAACAGTGTACATTTGCTGTCCCCTCAAAATAACTCAACACACAGCCAATAATGTCTAAACCGCTGGCAACAAAAGTGAGTACACCCCTAATTGAAAATGTCCAAATTGGGCCCAATTAGCCATTTTCTCTCCCCGATGTCATGTGATTTGTTATTGTTACAAGGTCTCAGGTGTGATTGGGGAGCAGGTGTGTTAAATTTGGTGTTATTACTCTCACTCTCTCATACTGGTCACTGGTAGTTCAACATGGCACCTAATGGCAAAGAACTCTCTGAGGATCTGAAAAACAGAATTGTTGCTCTACATAAAGATGGCCTAGGCCAGGGGTAGGCAACCCCTGGCACTGGTGCTGCAAGTGACATGCAAAAGCCTCTTTTGCTGGCACTTGACTCCTTCCCCATCAGCAGAGCAGTGCAGGGAAGTGTCAGTGAGACACTAATGCATTCCAATTTCAGAATTCCCCATGCCGCACCTGCATTGAGGGGTAGGCACTGTGCCCCCACACATTTTAAAAGATGGGAAACGTTGTTTAGTTCTATAACTTTGCTGTAGCTGTGACCGTCCGCTATTGTGATGGGGAAGAGATTGGGTGCAGTTCTGCTAGGGGGGGCGGTCCCTGTTTCCAGGAGGAGGAGGATTGTCATTGGCCACTGCTGAAGCCAATAACAATCCTGCTAGCCCCATCCACCATCTGGAGGAAGATAACTCACTTGGTTGCCACTACCAATCTCAGAACAGGGCCGTCTCTTCGCATGGGCATGCTGGACAGTTGCCCAGGGCCCCACTTGCCTGGGGGGCTAAGAGAAGGGGAACCAAAGCTGTGGCATGCCGCTCACTTGACTGCACTGGTTGCTAGAATCGCCGTCCGTAGCACCCGGCGCCTAGCAACCAGTGACGTCAGAGGCCGCGGCCGCCCCAGCATTCAGAGCGAGCCGCGGCCGCCCCAGGATTCAGAGCACGCCGCCTTTGCAGCTGGAAAACCAGCTCCACCCACCTCTTCCATCTTCAGACTCAGCGTGGCTCAGAGGGAGCCAGGAGGAGAGCGAGCGGATAGCGGAGCACTTCTGAGAAGAGCTGCCTGACTGAGCTGAGCCTGTCCTGAGCCTGCCTTGCTGTGAGTGTGAGTGACTGCACTGCACCTGACCTGATCCTCGGCCTTACCCTGTAAGTAATTTGCTGTGCCATTCAAACACAGCCACTGTGCCATTCAAACACAGCCACTGTACTATTCAAACACAGCCACTGTACTATTCAAACACAGCCACTATGCCATTCAAAGGCAGCCACTGTGCCCGTCAAACACAGCCACTGTGCCCGGCAAACGCAGCCACTGTGCCCGGCAAACGCAGCCACTGTGCCCATCAAGCAGAGCCTCTGTGTCATCAAATGCAGCCACTGTTCCCATTTTAATCTGTAATTTCTTGCTTTTCAAGCTCGTGTTATATTGTCCAAACGTTGTGTTAATGTTTAAAAACTGATTTTGCTGGAAGTACCAATAAATATAGTCTTATTGATAATTTGCATTTTTATTCTCGTGCGTGAGTGTGTAGACAGGGCCCCAGTGCACTGTATTGCCCTGGGGCCTATAATGCTCTTAAGATGGCCGTGTCTCAGAAAGAAGGGATTTCACTGTAATTGAGAAAACCACAATCAGGTGACAGTTTGTGGAATTACTGTTGAGCTTCTGGGAACTTTGTTGAAATTATTCCTGAACCTTTGCGTCACTTACTACTGAACCTCTGCACTCTGTGTCCCCTTAAGCCACAGCCAGTATTTAGCGCAATGAAAATCACACCCAACCACTTTTTTTTCAGCTGCGGGGGCCCAACTTATGAACCTGCACACAGGCCAACTGCTTTCAGAAAATGCCCCTGACTCTAGCTCATTTTTGCGCATCCATTCCAGATGCTTGTATGTGACATCACATACAAGCACATTGGCTGGATGCGAGAGGTGGATCAGCAGGATGAGTGTGCCAGGACAGGTAGATGTGTCTCATCTCTGCTTCCTTTCACCACTCTGCATAACACACATATCATAGATGAGAAGAGGGTACAGCGGTGGAGCAGTAGGGTACAGCGCTGGGGCAGATGTGCAGGGAGGTACAGTGGTGGAAAAAATGAGAAGGGGGTTCAGCAGTGGGACAGAAGAGCAGGGGGGTACAGTGATGGGCCAGATGGGGAGGGGGGTTCAGTGTTGGGGCAGAAAAGCAGGGGGTAGAGCAGTGGGGCAGATGTGAAAGAAGGTGTATTTGTGGGGTAGATAAGCAGGGGGTTACAGTGGTGGGGCAAGAGAGCAGGGGGAACAGAGGTGGCACAGAAGAGCAGGGGGGGGGGGGGGTTCAGTGTTGGGCCAGAAGCAGAGCATGATTCTCTCCCTTAGGAGACTGGGCCGCAGTGCAGTATTCCAACATGATAATGACCCCAAACACACCCCCCAAGTTGGAGGAATGCAAGGTCTCTAACCTCCACCAGCTCTGTGATGTCATGGAGGAGTGGAAGAGGACTCCAGTGACAACCTGTGAAGCTCTGGTGAACTCCATGCTCAAGAGGGTTAAGGCAGTGTTGGAAAATAATAGTGGCCACACAAAATATTGACACTTTGGGCCCCATTTTCACTTAGGGGTATACTCATTTTTGTTGCCAGTGGTTTAGACATTAATGGCTGTGTGTTGAGTTATTTTGAGGAGCAGCAAATTTACACTGTTATACAAGCTGTACACTCATTACTTTACATTGTAGTAAAGTGTAATTTCTTCAGTGTTTTCACATGAAAAGATATAAAAAAAATATGTACAAAAATGTGAGGGGTGTACTCACTTTTGTAAGATACTGTGTGTGTGTATATATATAGACTTAAAGTGACATACTGAAATGTAAAATGTAAAAAAAAAAATGTAGCTCAAGTACTGTAAATACCTATTTACAGCATTTATCAAATTAGAGCTGCAGAGCCACCTAGTGGTTTAAAAATAAAAAAGTTCAAAATATAATAATAATAAAGGAACGTCACAAAGACAAGTAAAATCAAGCAGGTAGCCTGATTACTATTTCTGTTATATGACAAGATATGCACTATTTGGTGCATTTCAGGTAATACCATCACTGGGCACAAAGCATGACAATGGTTTATCTCAAAGTATACGCAAGCTTGATCACTAAAAATCATATAATCTTTTACGTGTTAATGTCGTTTTGAAAGTCACTTTCTTTTTTATTGCACCAGAAGTCGATGGACGAATCAACTAGGGGTGCCTTGTTCAGTTACTTTCTGTTATAAGGTGACAACACTCTATGCATGTCTTCCAATGTCTTTGCTGCATTGTCACCCTGTCACATGAGCTTTCAATGGGGACTATAAGAAGATGTGTTTAAGCTTGTTGCACTGGCATTGCCTACTAATGAGCAGTGAGAGCAGCCACTGCTGGAATGCATGCATAAAAGGACAGTAAATGGCTGAAAAAGGCTGCAGGAGATCAGCAACACTGTAATGAAAAAAAAAGGGATGAAAAAACGAGTATTTTCCAAAAGAAAATAAAAACATGGTAGTATTTATAATACAAAGCTTTAAAAAACTGTCAACTATATGAGAGCATATTAAGCTAATAGTAAAAATAACGATGATGGTAATAATAATAATAACAATAATAAAGTAATTAAGGTAAGCTAGGACCTTAAAAATCACTACTGTGAAAATCTTAATAATGACCTGGTGAAATCTTTCCTACTGATTTGGTATTTAAAACTGAATGGAAGTTCAAAATCATATAGTAATATAGTTTATAATGTAGTTTATACGGTATATCGCAATAGCCAATGTTAAAGTGGAGCCCCACCCAAAAGTGGAAGCCTCGCTTGTTCGCACCCTCCACTGCCACAGCAGATACCTGTCAAAAACAAGGTACCCGAGGTAAGATTGCCGCACAGCGATTGCGGCGATCTACAAAATTTCCAGCCCCTCCTCCCCCCCGCCTTCTGGGAGACACACAGGTCCCAGAAGACAGCGGGGCCATTTAGAAAACGCAGCACAACTCGCGTATGCGCTAGAGGATTCGTAAGGCTTGACTTCCTGTTTTTCTTAGTAAGGATGCCAGCGCCTGCACCAGAAGCCAATGGACAAATCGGCTGGGGGTGTAGACATCGCGGGATTAAAAATCAGCCGCTACAGTATTTCACAGCCTGGTGCGCACTGCGCACGCGCGAGTTGCGCCCTGCTCTCTTAGTGGCCATGCAATCTTCTGGGACCTGTGACATGTCCCAGAAGATTGCAGAGAGGGAGGGGGAGAGGAGGCGTTGCCTAGGCGGTGAGGCGACGAGAATTGGAAGTGGGAGCTAGGTACCTGTCAAAACTAGGTACACCCCCCCCCAAAAAAATGACATGCCAAATGTGGCATGTAAGGGAGCGAGGAGTGCTTAAAGCGGAAGTTCCCCTTTTGGGTGGATCGCCTCTTTAAGTATTGGGACAATGTTCTTCATGAATATAAAATCATCCACTTCTTCAAACAGATATATATTTATGGCCCTTGCAAATGATACAGGTTTTTCTGCTGACAAATTTATATATCCCAGGTTACAACTCAGCGCCAATACCTTTGCAATAAAACCCAGCAGGGATTATTACTTTTATTCAAACAATTCCAATTTATGATGAATTTTCATGTGGTGGTTTCAGTATGAGTGGATTTCCATCCTGTCACTCTGTTTTTCCCATCTCAGAATTCCTCCATTTTTAATAAGATGATTATTATTTTTTTAGTCTCCTCTTCGTTATTTTGGCCCAGAGTCTTTGCTCTGCAGAGAGCAGATGATAACAGCTGAAACTACAAGTAAAATCATTTTTTTTTTACTGAATCAGTTACACTTCTAACAAGACAGGATCTGTAGGATTTGGTATTAATTAGTCAAGGCGTTTTTTTTCTAGACTGAATATTTCTACTCCCAAGTCCCAAGAACTACCCACGCGTCCATATTTCATGGTTAGATATTTACAAGCTGGAAAGCCAGTGTTCTTGAAGCCACTAAGTTCCCTCTAGCTCACCTAGCTGAACGTATTAAAAATTTAGGACCGGTATGAGCAAGAATGTCTCTGACATCAATAAAGTGTCAGATATAAATATCTATATGCTCAGTTTACTGGAAAAGGCCCTGACAAAAAAATCCTGCTTGTCCTTTCGGTCATGCCAGATGCCATTTTTCAGCTGAAATTTCAATCTGTTCTTGCTTCTGGCTTGTTTTCTTGATTATGTCTGCCTGCCTGCACAATGAATTGTAAGGCAAAAGCAAAGTTATATTTCATCTAAGATCTATTTACTAATGAGAGACGCAATCTATCCTAAAACGAATATTGTACTAATGAGATAACTGTTAACAAGCAGTTAAAGTAGTACTAAGGCCCCTTTCACATGGACTTTCCAATGAGGTCTGACGGGTCACGTCTGTGTTCTTTTCCGTTTTTCCAGACCTAAAACGTGATGGATTGGATGTAGCCTGAAGTAAACAGACACAAGTCCGTTTACATTCAGCATCCCATAGATCCAGCATGTATTCCCCACAGTCCACTGTCAATATCTTGGGCTTGGCTTATCGATCCCCACATTGCCCTGAATTTTAACCTGTAATCACAGTTTTTTACTCTTATTGCTGTATGCTGTTTTTTAGAAATAAAAAACCCAATTTTTTGAACTACACCATATGGAAGCATTTTTTCTTTACATAACCATCTGGACGAGAGTTGCCTTGTGGTCCAGCCAGTCTCTTCACACCTAAGGTCCAGCCCTGGTGCTCCTTCCATCGGAGGTTCGTTTGGTGGTTACCCATAACACCCCTGGATTCGTGTTTTGAGGTCCTGGATCCCTTGGAGTTCCGTTTATCTGCGATTTCGGCACCTTTGCCTTTATGACTCATTGTCGCTGACACTCAAGTCCACCTGTTCCGGTACAAGTATATATACATCTCTTTTTGGTTGAAGATGTACCATCCTTGATGCTTCCCATGCCCGACAGTGGCAGATTATTCCATCCTTGATTTATCATCATTTGGTGGTTGACGCATAAGGCCTCTTTTAAAGATTTACACATTCTTTGGACTTTTTCACACTTCCATATATGTTACTTTTGTAAATTTGATTTTTGCACTGTTCCACGTATATATTGATATAAGTGTTCACATGTTAGCACTACAATATCTACCATCCACTGTCAATATGCAGACAAAAAAAAAAGTGACATCTGTCCTGTTCTGCAGCAGACTTGTTCACAGATCCCCTGCCAAACGGAGCAGAGCACGCCTGTGTGAAAAGATCCTAAAAGGCTTCTGTAATAAGGCTCATGCACATGGGTATACAATATAGTGTTCAGATTGGTAATTTATGACCATATCTTATGCTGTACGCATGTAAATCTTGGTACTAATGCTTGCATGCATACAGTGTAAATTTACCCTATGCCCTGCTGCTGCTGCCTAGTGGATTCAGGGCCAACATGTAACCATTATCAATGTTTAGGCAGTGCAGATCAGTGTTACCAACCTACCAGATCGAAATGTACTGACAACACTCCCAAAATTTACTGGCATAGCCAAGTTTTTCCTGGCATTTAAAAAATTACAGTTTTAAGTGCAATTTTCAGTATCTAGGCTACAAACAAGCACAGTATGCAAGTAGCAATGTGATTTAACCACTTACGAACCAGCCGCCGTCGGTGTACATCAGTTGTTTGACGTAGAATACTGGGGTTATGGCAACAGATAGCTGCCATAACCCCGGTATTTTCTTCAACGGCGGATGGTCCTCTTTCAGATAAAAGTGGTCTCCGCAGCAAGATCACTTTTATCGGCTATGGGAGAGGTGCTTCCCGCCCGCGCTACGGTTGTCTGCGCTGCTTACCGGAGCTGCCAGTAGCGGGGGAGACGATCAGGTCCTTTGTAGCATGGAGCTGAGTGAGGGGAAGATGACCCCCACTCGGCTCCATAACACTGTATGACTGAAGCGACGTCAAACGTCACTTCCGCCCAATGGTCTTAAAGGGGAAATTTAAAAAAAAAAAATTATTGAAAAAATAAGACATTTATTTATTTATTTATTTTTTGCATTTAAGTGTAAATGTGTGATTTGAGGTCTTTTTGACCCCAGATCTCACATTAAAGAGGCCTTGTCATGCTTTTTTTCTTTTACAAGGGATGTTTACAATCTTTGTAATAGGAATACAAGTGACCCAAACATTTAAAAAAAAAAAAAAAAAAAGTGTAAAAATAAAAAGTAAAATAAATAAGAAAAAAAAATTAATAAATTGAAAGCGCCCCGCCCCGCCAAGCTCGCGCAGAAGCAAACGCATAAGTAAGTCATGCCGCATATAATAACGGTGTTCACACTAGACATGTGAGGTATCGCTGCGATCATTAGAGCGAGAGCAATAATTCTCGCAAAAGACCTTCTCTGTATCTCAAAACTGGTAACTTGTAGAACTTTTTAAACGTCGCCTATGGAGATTTTTAAGGGTCAAAGTTTGTCGCCATTCTAGGAGCGGGTACAATTTTGAAGCATGACATATTGGGTATCAATTTACTCCGCATAACATTATCTTTCACAATATAAAGAAAAAAAAAATTGGGCTAACTTTACTGTTGTCTTATTTTTTAATTCAAAAAAGTGTTTGTTTTTTCAAAAAATGTTTTCAAAAATTGCGCTTGTAAGAACGCTGCCAGCCAGGGCCAGCCTCAATTACAGCCCTTAGGGGCTGCGCCGGCTACCCAGCCTTCCAAATCTTTATGTAATAAAGGTCCAGGGCTAAGTGATCAAAACACAAACGTAAACTCGGAGCTAATAAATGACCCGAATTTACCCTTGAACAGAGAACCAACTATAACGGATGTATTCATGGCTGTAGGGGTGTGTAACGGCTCGCTTAAAGATCTTTGTGAACAGATGAAAGGTGTTAAAGCAGATCTGTTATTGGTTAGACAAGATCTGCAGAAAACGGCGGAGAGAACAACGGCCCTGGAAGAAAGAGTCAGTGGGCTAGAAGATAATGTGCTCCCAATAACCAAAGAAATAAAATGGCTGAAGGAACAGCTATCTAAACAAGCCTCTAAGTTAGATGAGATGGAGAACAGGAGTAGAAGAGATAATGTGAGGCTGATAGGTTTACCCGAAAGGAGTGAGGGCGCCAACCCAATTGCATTCCTAGAAAAATGGCTGGGGGAGCTAATCGGGAAAGAATCATTCTCGGCTTCGTTTTCCATCATAAGAGCTCATAGGATCCCTTTCAGGGCACCATCGGAGGGGGGCCACCCGAGACCCCTCCTCCTGAGATTTCTTAACTACCAGGATAAAGTAACCTTATTACGGAAGATCAGGGAAGCAGGGGAGGTTTTTTTTAAAGGAGCAAAAATATCGTTTTATTCCGACTTCTCTCCGGATTTGCAGAGGCGTAGGGCAGAGTTTACCCAGGCAAAACGCAATCTACAAAAATTTAAGTTGCCCTATGCTCTTTTATATCCGGCAAGGTTGCGGCTCTGGGGGAGACTCTGTTTTTTAACTCCCCTGCTGAAGTTGAGAAGTGGCTGAAAGATAATAGGGAAAAAATCACGAATTTTACGTAGAGAATGGGGGAAGATATATTAGGCCGGGATATCAATAGGATGGCACGACAAGGTATTGGGAGGTACAGGGGCTGTATCTTTGTTTTTGTTTTTTTCTTGTTCTTGTTTTTTTTTTTTCCACCCCTTTCTGCCATCTGTTAATGCTTTTTGTTATAAGGGGACGGAAGGGGATGGGTGCACACAGCTATTTGTGGGTAGGGTGGTGTGGGGTTGTGAGTGGAAGATTTGGTATAAAAGGTTGGTGTTAGTGTAAGAGGCAACGGTCATGGTAAACCCCCAGGGGGTACACCTAGATAGGTGGGTACGGGTGGGGGGAGGGGGATGGGGTGGGAGGGTAGGGGAGGTTAGGTGGGGAGGGAAGGGAAGGGGTGGGAAGATGGGAGGGAGGGGAAATAGGGTGGGTAAATCATTCCTTACGAACACTTATGCCACTAGAAATTATAACGGAGGTATCCAGACCTTCCTTAAGATTATTTTTGCACATACAGGCACTTTTTATAGTAAATAGGTTTTTGGTTGTTCTACACGCACATGCAAGCAATGTCTATGGCAAATTTATGCCCAAAGTAAGGCTAATATAGCCAAAATGAATACGTGGTCTAGTGGCCAAGTACGCACACACACGGAACTGTTATAATAGTCACTAGGAGGAGAAAAATTGGTTTTGGGTTAGGGTTATATATATTAAATTTCTCCTATATCTTTCTGTTATATACGTTTGTATGTGTTGGGGTAAAGGATATTCCTCAGTCTTTAGATGTTAGCTAAGACTCTGAAAATAGGATCCTGGAATGTCAGGGGCCTGGGTACACCACTTAAAAGATTAGCAGTGTTCTCTATGATGGAGAGTTGTGGGGCTGATCTGGTCTGTCTGCAGGAAACCCACCTAACCAAGGAAACTATTCATCACCTACAGATGAAAAAATTTCAAACCCAATTTCATGCGGTTCACTCCTCCTACAGTAGGGGAGTGAGTGTTTTGGTAAAGTCTGGGGTGAAGTTTTCCTGCAGCCAGGTCAGGATAGACGAGTTGGGTAGATACATCTTTTTATTATGTTCTATTGAAAACGCCAGGTATGTGGTGGCAAATATATATATCCCTCCGCCCTTTAATCTGGATGTCTTGCTTAAACTGTATGAATTTTTGCTAGATAAAAAAGAGGTGCCGATTGTAGCAATGGGGGACTTCAACGAGGTTCTAGATAAAGGGCTGGATAGATTCCCACTACGAAAAAGCTCAGAGGACTCAGTAAGGAGTCGGTTAAGCTTTTTTCTGGAAGAAGTGGGATTAATGGATTTGTGGAGGGCACGGAACCCAGGCGTGCTGCAATATACTTGCTGTTCTGCATCTTACTCCGTGCTTTCAAGGATAGACCTAGCCCTAGGAAATAATAGGGCTCTCCAGATGGTAGAAAAAATAACATACTGGCCAAGAGGCATCTCAGACCACTCACCTATGGTAGTCATTTTAAATCTTGGGGAGCCTAGGCCCCGGAAGAACTGGAGTATAAGCCCGTACTGGTTTGAAATTATTAAAAAGACGGAAGGGATACTTTCCTCCTTAAGGGAGTTTGTTGAGATCAATCAGGGAACGGTGTCCCCTTCTACGCTATGGGACGCCCTTAAGGCTTTTTTTAGGGGGGTCCTGATACAGCAGATAGCTACATTCAACAAAGAGGCTAGAAGGGAGGAGGAGAGCTTGTTGAGAGACGCTCTTGAAGCAGAAAACAACTATACTTGCAACCCAACCCCGGAGACGGAAAGTATCTGGCAAGAGAAACAACAAGCATATAAATCAGTGGTTATACAGAAAGCAGAAACCAGGCGGTTACTCCAAAGACAGGAATCTATGGTGGAGGGCGAGAGAATGGGAAGGACACTGGCTATGCTAGCAAAATCCAATGCAGCTCCATCCACGGTCCTCGCGATTAGATCCCAGAGCGGTGAGGTAGTATCAAGCACCTTTAAAAATAGTACAAGCCTTCAGGGATTACTATAAAAAACTGTATTCCTCCCAGAAGAGGGGTAAGGAGGCCAAGATGGAGGACTTCCTAAGGGGGTTAGACATCCCCACCATATCACAAGAAGAAAGAGATATATTAGATGCCCCAATATCTATAGCAGAATTACACCAAGCAGTAGCAGGCATGGCAACCCATAAGTCGCCCGGACCAGATGGTCTTCCAATTGAGACCTACAAACACTATGGTGAAGTGTTGATCCCCGAACTGCTGAAAGTTTTGGGGGGGGCGCTTGAGGGGGGCCAATTACCTGCCTCAATGCTAGAAGCAACTATTATTGTATTACAGAAAGAAGGGAAAGATCCCTTGGATATGGCCGCCTATAGACCAATTTCTCTCTTATGCACGGACGTAAAAATTCTGGCCAAAGTGCTGGCAGCAAGATTGAATGGGGTTATCCATAAGCTGATCCACGAGGACCAGGCGGGCTTCATAGCCAATAGATCCACGAGCCTGAATATTAGAAGGGCGTTTTTGAATGTACAGACCCCAATGGTGAACGAGGGTTCGAGAGCGTTGATGACCCTTGATGTATCCAAGGCTTTTGATAGCGTGGAGTGGGGCTATATGTGGCGCGTGCTGGAGATCTTTGGATTTGGCCCTGCCTTTATAGGGTGGATTAGAATGCTATATACTCGACCCAAGGCAAGATTAAAAATTAACAACGAATTGTCGGACTGGTTTGAGCTGGAGAGGGGGACGAGGCAGGGGTGCCCACTCTCCCCTCTGTTTGCACTAGCGATGGAACCCCTGGCCATTTCCATAAGGGGAAGTCGAGTGATAACCGGCTTCCAGAGAAAAACAGGCGAGGAAAGAATCGCATTGTATGCGGATGACATTCTGTTATTTTTGGGAGACTCGAGGAAATTGCTACCGGGAGCAATGAGGATAGTGGAGGACTTCGGCAGTTTTTCTGGCTTAGAGATAAACTGGGAGAATTCAGAGTTTCTACCGATAGACCCCATAAATGAGACAATAGCACCTGGTATGCCTCAGGTGGTAACAGTGGAAGCTCTGAAGTACCTAGGGATTGTCCTGACGAAGGACCCTGTTCTATATATCAGTAAAAACCTTGTCCCTCTATTAACAAAATTTAAACGAAAAATAGGAATTTGGAGACGCCTGCCTCTATCAGTTGTAGGAAGATGTAGCTTAATAAAAATGATATGGATGCCACAACTGCTATACGTCTTGCATAATTCCCCTGTCTGGATAGGTAAGAAGTGGTTTAAAAAAATTGACAGTCTCTTTAGGGAATTGATTTGGAAGGGGAAACAAGCCAGGATCCGTCTTGGAGTGCTCCAGCTCCCTACCCAGGAGGGGGGCTTTGCCCTCCCACATCCCGAGAGTTATTTTTACTCAACTCAGTTGCAGCAATTATTTGGCTGTGGGATACCGAAAGGAGGCACCCCTAATGGCAAGTTACTGTTGTTGAGCTCCACACATAATACAATTATTGAAGCCCTAGAGGCGGACGCGTTCCATGATAAATTTCCAACAATTAAATTGATAATCAAACTTTGGAAAACAGTTAAGAAAAAGATGGGGTATGGAGCCTTAACAGCCTACTCTCCTATTTGGAACAACCGTAATTTGCAGGAAGTTCTTAAGATAGGCATATTTAGAGAGTGGGAGAAGCTTGGTCTCAGTAAGCTAAGTCAATTATATAATGACTCTGGGTTAAAGAAATTTTCAGAACTGGTTAGGGAGTTTAAGCTTCCCCGGGGGTCTTTCTTCCTATATGTCCGGTTGGAACATGCCCTTAAAGCACAATTTAAAGCCCAGACTCCGAGATGGGAAGAGATGCCTCTATTTCAGTGCATAATTCAAATAACCCCCACTAGAGGGGTAATTTCAAGAATTTATGACCAATTAAGCAAATCGGTTAATAGCAGGGAAATACTCCTTGGGGTAAAGGCTAAATGGGAAGAGGAGGTGGGAGGAATGACCCAGGAACAATGGGCGAGAATTTTGGAGTTGGGAGCGCAGGTTTCTGTGACCCCTTCACAGAGACTCTCACACTTAATGCTGTTAAACAGAGCCTATTATACTCCTAAAAGACTTTTTAAATTTGGGAGAAGGCCCAATGACAACTGCCCCAGGTGTCGAAGGACGGGAGATCTCATTCACATGATGTGGAGGTGTCCCAAGTTGTTTAGATACTGGGAGGAGGTGACTGGGAAATTGGGAAATATTTTCGGTACGACAGTGGCAAACGAGCCCTTGGCTTGTATTCTGGGACATAGAAGAGTGATGGGAGAAAGGTTGAGTACTACCTTAGCTGTCACGCGGGCCCTGTTTCAGGCTAGAAAGTTGATAGCACTTAGATGGCAGGTAAAGGAGCCCCCCACCGTGAAAGACTGGATCTCTACAATGAATGAAACCTTGGGTAGGGAAAGAATGGTGTACATAAAAAGGGGCAATCTTCAGGAATTTGAAAGCATGTGGAAGATGTGGATAGAGAAAGTGAAGAGTCATTAATAGTGGGATCGGCATAGACACGGAATAGACTGAGGGATGGGCTTAATATAGGTATATAGGCAACTGGTATCCTTGCAGGCAAAGGATGCTATAATAAAGTGTTTCTGGATATGAACATTTTTAGTTAAATATATAGCTTAGTAGGGCATAGGATAAACATATAGGGAGCAGGTGGGGGGGGGGATCGGGGTATTAGGGCATAGGTAATTTGGTACACAATACAGGCTGGGTCAGTAGAAGATGGGCACGGGGAGCCCACAAGTTCATTTTTACAAACCTCTCTTCTTGTATTTTTTGTTGGTGTTTTTTGTCCTTTTTCTTCCTTCTTACTGGTCCCCTCTTTCTCTAAACTGAGTTGGAAAAGGATGGGTCCCTTTGGTTATCGAGTCCTAGTTGGTGGGGCTTACGAGATGGAAGGGACAGAGGACTTGTTGGTAAAGAGGCGTAATGGAATCCGTTGGTCATTATGACGATATAAAAAGCAATGAGAAAAAGTATAATCCACTATGATGTGAATACGAGAAGGCGACAGTTAATGAACATCAAACTGATTTAGCCCTCCAAACACTGTTTACTGATGTGGAAAAAAAAAAAAAAAAAAAAAAAAAGAACGCTGCGCAAATATGATGCAACATAAACTGCCATTTTATTCTCTAGGGTGTCTTAAAAATATATATATAATGTTTGGGGGTTCTAAGTAATTTTCTAGCAAAAAAAAAAAAAAGATTTTAACTTGTAAACAAGTTTGAAAAATAAGCGGTTAAGGTAGATATTAAGATAACATTTTTTTTTTTCTTATTTTATTTTTATTGTATTATCTATTAAGTATGTAGCTGAGGGACAGGACTCAGGAGGGGAAGAAATTAGAATGGGCAGGCGCACACACACGACATTGACTCTCACAGTGACACTGACAGCAGTGTGCAGCAGCACAGATGATGATGATACCTCACAGACACGACACGTCCCTTCCTGAGTCACAGTGACCCTCTCTCTCCACGCCAGGTGGTCCCTTCAGTCCAGTCCAAACAGCACTGACAGTCCCGCTCACGGTTTGCCTTGCTCCCATTCCGCACACCTGCACACAAGGCTCCGGCTGCTCCGCTCGGCCCCCTTGCACCATGACATCACACAACATACTTAGGCACCGCTTCCGCCAGACCCAGCCCAGCTGCCACAACACACTGTAGCAGGCACTCAGATGGTCTCAGCTGGCTTTGGAGCTGAGCATCACAGCCATATTTTTAACTGTAAAACTTTTTCAGTCACTGGCATTTACTGGCAGGAGAGAAGTGCCGTTTTTTACTGGCTACCAATAAAAATACTAACGGTTGGCAACACTGTGCAGATGCAGAATGACTTTGGAGAAGTAAAACACTCCCTACTGTGATGTCTTAAAGCGTTATTAACCGCTTGCCAACCAGCCGCCGTCATTATACTGCGGCAAGGTGGCAGGATACCCACAAATCGCCGTAGGTGTACGTCGGCTCGGGGACTTGCTTTTGTGGGTGCGTGCACGCTCCCATTGGCCAGCACGGGAGCTGATCAGCGGGTCCGGAGGACTCGATGTCCGTCGGCCACTGGAGATCGTTCCCCGAAGTGACAGAACGAGGATCTGCCTGTGTAAAGGCAGATCTCCGTTCTGACAGGGGAGATCACACAGATCCTGTCTTTCTGCCAAGCAGGAAGATGGATATGTGTGTTTCCCCAGTTACACAGTCCCCCATACAGTTATAAAACACCTGTAGGGAACACACCTAACCCCTAGACCCCTGTCCACCGCAATGTCGCAGTCCCACTAAAAATCACTGATCGCTGCCATTACTAGTAAAAAAATAAATAAATAAATAAATAAAATAATTATATATATATATAAATAATAAAAATGCCATAAATCTATCCCCCATTTTGTAGACGTGAAACTTTTGCGCAAACCAATCAATATACGCTTATTGGGAGTTTTTTTTACCAAAAATATGTAGCAGAATACATATCGGCCTAAACTGATGAATAAATTAGTTTTTTTACTTTTTTTTTTTTTTTTTTTTTTTTTTAATGTTTTATAGCAGAAAGTAAAAATTTTTTTTTTTTTTTTAAATTATCGCTCTTTTTTTTTGTTTATAGCGCAAAAAATAAAAACCACAGAGGTGATCAAATACCACCAAAAGAAAGTTCTATTTGTGGGAAAAAAAAAAGGACATCAATTTTGTTTTGGTACAGCGTCACACGATCGCGCAAAATGGCCTGGTCAGGAAGTGGGTAAATCCTCCTGGGGCTGAAGTGGTTAAAAGGTACATTTAAAAAAAACAAAACAAAAAACAAACATAAATTATTATCCTGCTCTGTGCAATGGTTTTGCACAGAGCAGTCCCGGTCCTCCTCTTCTGGGGTCCCCTGCCAGCGCTCCTGGCTCCTATTCTCCAATAGCCCCGCTCTGTATATCCATAAGCAACACAGAACGGGGCTTGCCCCTGACCAGCCCCCCCCCCTCCCCCGTTGCCTCCTCACTGGCTGTGATTGACAGCAGCGGGAGCCAATAGCTGTGAGGGAGCTGCATACTAAAAGTTTTTTTAACCTTTATGCATACCATGCATGAAGGTCAAAAAACCTTCAGCCTTTAGAACCACTTTAAGGCAGTGCATGACAGGACATGAACTTTCTTAGATAGTTACATAATGCTACAGAAAGTCAGGGCTCAGAATGCATTGCTTGAAATTTTTGAACTGAGAGGTACAGATTCAAGAGAGATAAGCTTTTAAATACATAGTTGCTAACACATCAACATGAAATAATATAAAACCCCTGCTTAATATATATACCCTGCTACATTTTTACATATCTAGCTCTTGGCAAATTGTGTGGTCACTAAGTTGGAAATATAACATTACATAAAAGAATAAAGACTGTAGTGCATATATCCTATTTGACACCCAGGATTGCTTTTTGAACGCTCCCCTGTTCTACAAAAAGTAGTAACAACCATGAAATGGAACAAAATAATTATGTCACAAAAGACCAAATGGTGAAAATTGCAGGGCCCCTTACATTAATATCAGTGGTTACTGGGAGCTGGAAACTCCTCATTGCAGGAACCCCTTGTGACCTCTGAAGGAACACCAGGATTCCACAGAAACCTGGTTGAGAAACCCTGATCTAGACATGAAATCCTTTCACTAAGTACCCTGATTGCCCATCCACCTAATATACTGTATACAGTATATCTCGCTTTAGTCTTGCATGTTGATCAGGAAGGTGGGGTCCAGGTAAGGTTGGATGTGTTTCTTGGTTTTACAGACCTGCTTCATTGAAAAGTGTTATGGGCCTTCATCTTCCTACACCTCCCCGATAGGAAAGGAATAGGGAAGATAAAAAGCGTAGGGGACCTGTTGGTTGGTTGGTTGAACTGATGCAGACAGGGGAGGTACAGGTAAAAACCACCTCCTATCCCCTCATGCTCTAAATAATTGGGTACAGTGGCGGCTGGTGGGTTCTTCTTTTGGGGGGGCGGCAAACAAACAACACCACCCCCCCCCCAGCGGCGCGGCACTGAGACAGCACCCTCACGGGCAGTTCAGCACCTACCCACTCGTGTGGCGGGGCTGTGGTGTCTTCTCCTCCTCTCCTGGAGTGCGGGCAGCAGCGGCTCCGGTATCCGCTCCTCAAGCTTCCTCTGCCATGCGTTTCCTTTTCTGCCAAAGCACTAGGCATCCAATAGGATCGCCTGACGCTTTGGCCAATCAGGAAACAGGTCTCACGACCTGCTTCCTGATTGGTGGGGAGGAACTTTAGTTTGAAAATAGCGAAAATTCATTTACAACATTTGTCACAACAGGGTGGGATCGAAGTGCAGTGCTCTGCGCCCTGAGCCCACCCTTTTTTGAAGTCTATTAAAGCCTCTGGCTCTAATGAGGTGCTTCAAAAAACCACCCCTCACCATTGGAATCCATAGTCCGGTACCCTGATATGTAGATTAGGGGGCCGGACGCATGGATGGGGTGGTAGCCCCCGTGCACCCTCTATGGATGGGGATATGGAGATGTGGTACACAAATTCCAGCAGCCAGGTCCAAGTTATAATAATAATTAAAGTTACATTACACGCCAAAACAATCTTCAACTGTGGTAGCTGCATTGGCTTTCTTTATGTAAGCTTTTTTTTTACCTAGTGGTCCAGCCAGTGGCACACTTCCCGCCTTAGAGTGTCTCAACTCTGGATGGAGGAGCCTCAGGAGACACCTCTGGACAGCAGCATTGACAGTCTCGGGAGAGGGTAGTGTTAGATGAACTAGAAAATTTAGATGGACTTGACTAACAAATATAAGCTGAACTCAGATAACACTTTATAAGCAGTTACAGCAAACTTTTTTCTCCTTCCGGGATAAAGGTTTTACATAAATGAACAACAGCTGACCATTGTAAGCACCTCTGTCAGTGCTAAATGGTTTGTATCAATGCTCTAATTGCCACTTTTGCTGGGACAGCTTGGTATGTTGGAAGTTAAAAATAACACACTGGCAGGCTGGATAACCAGGTAAAAATAAAGCAAAAAAGCCTAAAGAAGAAAAACTACTGCAGAAGCAACATCTATGTATTGGTAAGCTGCAGTATGTTACTTTTTTTTGTTTTTACTACTTTTAATGCTACTTTAGGATGCAAGTCTCAGTCATGACTAATACAATTTGATTGTAGCTCAGGTCAGTAACATTGATCTGTCTGTCTGTGGTGCATACAGTGGGGCAAAAACGTATTTAGTCAGCCACCAATTGTGCAAGTTCTCCCACTTAAAAGGATGAGAGAGGCCTGTAATTGTCGTCATCATAGGTATACCTCAACTATGAGAGACAAAATGTGGAAACAAATCCAGACAATCACATTGTCTGTTTTTTTTGAAAGAATTTATTTGCAAATTATGGTGGAAAATAAGTATTTGGTCACCTACAAACAAGCAAGATTTCTGGCTCTCACAGACCTGTATCTTCTTCTTTAAGAGGCTCCTCTGTCCTCCACTCATTACCTGTATTAATGGCACCTGTTTGAACTTGTTATCAGTATAAAAGACACCTGTCCACAACCTCAAACAGTCACACTCCAAACTCCACTATGGTGAAGACCAAAGAGCTGTCGAAGGACACCAGAAACAAAATTGTAGACCTGCACCAGGCTGGCAAGACTGAATCTGCAATAGGCAAGCAGCTTGGTGTGAAGAAATCAACTGTGGGAGCAATAATTAGAAAATGGAAGACATACAAAAGCACTGATAATCTTCCTTGATCTGGGGCTCCACGCAAGATCTCACCCCGTGGGGTCAAAATGATCACGAGAACGGCGAGCAAAAATCTCAGAACCACGGGGGGACCTAGTGAATGACCTGCAGAGAGCTGGGACCAACGTAACAAAGGATACCATCAGTAACACACTACGCTGCCAGGGACTCAGATCCTGCAGTGCCAGATGTGTCCCCCTGCTTAAGCCAGTACATGTCCGGGCCCGTCTGCGGTTTGCTAGAGAGCATTTGGATGATCCAGAAGAGGATTGGGAGAATGTCATATGGTCAGATGAAACCAAAGTAGAACTGTTTGGTAGAAACACAACTCGTCGTGTTTGGAGGAGAGAGAATGCTGAGTTGCAACCAAAGAACACCAAACCTACTGTGAAGCATGGGGGTGGCAACATCATGATTTGGGGCTGTTTCTCTGCAAAGGGAACGTGTTGATTGATCCGTGTACATGAAAGAATGAATGGGGCCATGTATCGTGAGATTTTGACTGCAAACCTCCTCCCATCAGCAAGGGCATTGAAGATGAAACAAGGCTGGGTCTTTCAGCATGACAATGATCCCAAACACACCTCCCGGGCAATGAAGGAGTGGCTTCGTAAGAAGCATTTCAAGGTCCTGGAGTGGCCTAACCAGTCTTCAGATCTCAACCCCATAGAAAACCTTTGGAGGGAGTTGAAAGTCCGTGTTGCACAGCGACAGCCCCAAAACATCACTGCTCTAGAGGAGATCTGCATGGAGGAATGGGCCAACATACCAGCAACAGTGTGTGACAACCTTGTGAAGACTTACAGAAAACGTTTGACCTCTGTCATTGCCAAGAAAGGATATATAACAAAGTATTGAGATGAACTTTTGATATTGACCAAATACTTATTTTCCACCATAATTTGCAAATAAATTCTTTCAAAAATCAGACAATGTGATTGTCTGGATTTGTTTCCACATTTTGTCTCTCATAGTTGAGGTATACCTATGATGACAATTACAGGCCTCTCTCATCTTTTTAAGTAGGAGAACTTGCACAATTGGTGGCTGACTAAATACTTTTTTGCCCCACTGTATATACAAATTCAAATACAAATATAGTCATATACAAATTATATTCATAATGCCAAAAAACATAATTTCCAGAAAACGCTTATGATGATTAACATGGAAACAAAATAAAAAATAGCACATCTGGTGAGTAACAAGGCTATTCCCAGCCACCAGATCATAATTCCTTTGCCAGATTAAATTGCCTTGTCCCTGTGGAACCTTAGAGTTGTCCAGCCATTGGATTTATGCATTTTTAATTACATAATGTTTGAGCCATTTAATTGCACTGTTCCAAATACAATGAGGTGTATTAAGAAATTGCATGTATAGGTTGATTTACTAAAGGGTTTGAGAATGTTTACACAATAAAATGTTTAAAGATTCACTTCAATTGGCTGATTAGATTTAAAGCACAGCTCCACTTTTGTTGAGAAAAAAAAATTCCCCTTTTGGTGATCTATGTACATTACAAGGATTTTAACAAACTTTGTTGCAGATTCCTACCTTTTGTTATTCTGAAGAAATCATTATTTGTTCCTCTGTGCCGATTGAGTCTAATGGGAGTGGTTTCATAATTAATCAACCAGCTGTGCACCTGCAGGGCACTAATGAGGAAAGCTACTGGGCCTGCATCTCTTTAGCTGTGATTTTCTATTGGGAGTGTCTCACCAAGAATGAAATTTTTGTTACAAGGAATGCCTGAAATCTGACTTGTAACTTAGTGCAGACTTCTGGGAAAATTGGTGAGCCAATTACACAAGCAGGAAATTATGTTTCTGGGTGGCACTCTGTGCATATTCTGTGTACAGAACACCTCCAGGCAGCCATATTGCATTGCAATTTCGAAAATTACAGTGGCTGCAGATTGAAAGAGAAAGGTGATTTTAAGAACATTCAAATACAATATGACTTGTGTCACAATTGTATATGCTAGATTATTTTTTCCTTATTTGAAATTTTTTTCCACCTCAAAAGTGGAGTTACCCTTTAAAGAAAATTACTGTTTATCTATATCATCTGCATGTGATTGGATAACTGAAGGGAAAATTCACATACTTTATGGTTTGCAAATTCTCAAATCCTTTAGCAAATAACCCTTCTACAGTAAATAATTATGTAGGTTGCTACACCAATACTTAAGGATGCCTATCTGCCAAAAGATTGAAGTGTCAGCGACACTATATGAACCACAACAGCCTGAGCTGAAATCTGTAGATAAGATAATAAGGACACTCTCCAGGAGGTGGGTGTATCATTGTCAAAGTCTACAATCAAGAGAAGACTTCACAAGGGGAAATACAGAGGGTTCACCACAAGTTGCAAACCATTCATAAGCCTGAAGAATAGAAAAGCCAGATTAGACTTTGCCAACAAAAAAAAAACTAAAAAAGCCAGGCCAGTTCCAGAAAAGCATTCTTTGGATGGATGAAACTAAGATTAAACCTGTACTAGAATGACAGGAAGAAAAAAGTGTGGAGAAGGCTTGGAACAGCTCATGATTTCAAAGCACACAACATCTGTAAAACATGGTAGAGGCAATGTGATGGCATGGGTATGCATGGCTTCCAGTGGCACTGGGTCCTTGGTGTTTATTGATGATGTGACAGAAGACAAAAGCAGTCGGATAAATTCTGCAGTGTTTAGAGGTATAGTCAGCCCAGATTCAGCCAAATGCAGCAAAGTTGATTGGACATCACTTCACAGTACAGATGGACAATGATCCAAAACACACTGCAAAAGCAAACCAGGAACTTTTGAAGGAAAAGAAGTGGAATATTCTGCAACGGCCGAGTCAATCACCTGATCTCAACCCAATTGTGCATGCATTTGACTTGCTGAAGGCAAAACTAATGGCAGAAAGACCCCAAAACACCGAACAACTAAAGACAGCTGCAGTTAGAGCCTGACAAAGCATCAGAAAGGAGGAAACCCAATCTTTGGTAATGTCCATGGGTTCCATACTTCAGGCAGTCATTGCCAGTAAAGGATTCTCAACAAAATATTAAAAATTTACATTTTATTTATGATTATATTCATTTGTACAATTACATTTGAGCCCCTAAAAATGGGGGGGGGGCTGTGTATAAAAATGGTTGCAGTTCCTACAATTTGTACTTGATATTTATGTTCAACCCCTTGAATCAAAACTAAAAGTCTGCTCTTCAAATTCATTTGGATTGTTTTGTTTAAATTTTATTCTGGTGGCATACAGAGCCAAAAGTATGAAAATGGTGCCTGTGTCCAAATATATATGGACCTAACTGTATTTATATATATCATAAATAGTTACCTCAAGGGTAGCCCCTGTTAACATGATCTATGTTTGAGCATAGTAAAGGTCTACTAATATACAGAACATTAGTTGATGGAATAGAGGTGGTCCACACCTATCCTGAAAGAGTTCAGGTGGTTGGTGAGGTACTGGTCAAAATATGCTGTTGAATCAGGTTTCAGTGTAAAGTCTACTTCGGAGAGGGGGGCTACATGAGAAATAAAGGTCCTCTCCATTAGGGAGGTGGGGAAACATATATAAAATAAATAAAAAAGGAAAAAACAAAAAGTGAGGAACAATATATGAAAGAGAAAGAATGGATGGAGGAAGAGGACATCAAAGATATTTGAGGTAGGTCCCTAAGGCTAGACACCTACCAAGAATATTAACTAGTTATGGGAATAGAGGGATGAGTGTATTGTATCCAAGAAGCTTGTAAAACAATTCTTATGTGTCTCTAGAAGAACACTGGTAAGTTTTTTGTTACTAAAAAAGGGTATCAACACTCCACGAAGTAAGAGTGTTACTTCCAAGCTTTAGCCCTTGCCTATTTCACCTCTAATAAAAAATAAGTTGCTAGCCTGAACAGGGATTTAGTGAGGTCTGAGGGCTTAAAGTGTTACTAAACCCACAACAGTAAAATCAGTCTGTATATGCAGTTAAGCATGCTTGTTATACTCACTGTGGAACCTAAGGGGTTAATCTCGTGCATTGCGTAAAAAAGCTGTTTGGTTTGGTCTTCTCTGATCCTCCCCTTCTTCTACAGTCCCCGATCCATCTCCTGATAGTACAGAGCCTTGGGGGCACTCTGCACATGCTCATTTTGGTGTGTATTGCTAGAGAGTTTTTGTTTTTCTTGGGAGGGTGCATGTGATCGGCACAGGGCCAATCAGCACTGTCCAGACAGAGGGTCAGGGTTCCTGCAGCCTCATAGTACAGTCATCGGAGAATGAAAACTCCTCCTACAAGCTTTATCCAGACACTAATAGAAGTCACAAGACTGCTATATACTGCTGATGAGCAAATGTATTTAGCGGTTTATATTTATTAAAATAATTGCATTTCCATGTTCTGTGTACTGTGGGAGACCAGATATAGTGAATGCAGGGTCCTGGGTTTAGTAACACTTTAAGTATTCTTTGCAAAGTGAAGCTTTACCTTTACTATATTTTCCTTTAGTAAATCAACCCCAATGCCTTTTAATAGTCATTGCAATATGAAATAATAAAAGTCGCTTTTGGACTCTTTCACCATTGGTCTCTTATTTTATAATGTAAAGAAATAAAAATCTGACAGTCAGAAGACAATGAAAACTCCTCCTACAAGCTTTAACCAGACACTGATAGAAGTTACAAGACTGCTATATACTGCTGACGAGAAAAGGTATTAAGGTATTTAGCAGTTTATATTTACTAAAATAATTGCACTTCCATGTTCTGTGTACTGTGGGAGATCAGATATAGTGAATGCAGGTTCCTGGGTTTAGTAACACTTTAAGAAGGAGCAAAACCACGGGTCCCTTGGGAAAGAGCAATTAAACAGAGTCTGCAAAAGTTTGAGGACTTTGGTCCAAAACCTTGCAAGCATAGCATGGGGTAGGTCCAGCATCTATGTAAGATATCTCCTGAGGCAGTGAAACCACAAAAGAATACATCAGGGAAAGATGGATGTAGATGTGGTAGCTGAGGTGGGACCATGTACTATGTCACAACAGTCCTAAATGCAGGATCATTTGCAGTTGTATTTATAGAAAAAGTGGCAATTGTGGACTAAATCTGTTACTTGGCTTTGGTGCACTGGAGTTCTTTCTGGCTCTCTCGTCTCTACTGTAGGGACAGAATTTGTGCTAGGAAGAGGAGGGATTTGGTGGAGAGGTTGTGCTAGGTGGTGGATCTGGGAGTGAGTGGGGGGGGGGGTTGTACTGGGAGGATGATTTGGGTGGAGGGTTGTGCTAGGTGGGGTATCTGAAGGGTTTGTGCTAGGAGGGGGAAATTGGTTGGGTCGGGGGGGGGGGGTTGGGCTGAGAGGAGGGATGTGGGTTTTTTTTTACAACCTATGGACCACTGAACGCTCCCTCAGAGTAAATTTTAGGGCTTGTTCACACCAGGTGCGGTAACACATGTGAAATCACATATTTTTTCATACCGCACAAAAATGTGCTGCCTTTTGCAGATGCGTGGGGGTGTCATTAATTCTTAATGACATCCCCACGCATCTAGCAAATGCTCATACGTTTTTGCCTGCTATAATACATGGTACCAGAGTACCATGTGTTTTGGTGATGCACAATTTAAAAAATCATGCTGGTGTCCTTTTGCATGTTTCACACGCATAGAGCAGCTCATTCAAAAAATAACGCGCGCTCACGTTCGGACGCACCTCCTGGTGTGAACGAGCCCTCAGACTGGTGTGCTCTGGGATTGTGCGTGATTCTAAAGGGTGCCTCGACTGAACAAAGGTTGAAAAACACTGACCTAACCCACCACAGGACTCTAGCCTCAGTTTTGAATGTAATTATCCAACACAAGGCTATTCTTAGTGAAGAATTACTTGTTTTCCAGTAAGAACTTGATAATATTACTAGAAGTGATTTCGAAAGTTTTTGCTCACACGAGTCACTGCATAAAGTATCAAAGTGACTGAACCATAGAACAAGTCCCAGTTTACAAATATGTCCATCAAAATGTATGCACTATTAGATTTATTATAAGAAACTGTAACTGTTATCCTTAGTAACAGTGTCCTTGGAGAAAAGATTAGAACACTAGCCAAAACTAGGTTCTTTTGTACGATTTTATGACAGTTTATTATAGGCTATTAGAGAGTTTGCCACAGGATGACAAAGCATTTCCCTACAAAACCAATTTATTGATCATGTAACTGCCAATAGTGGCTAACATCCAGCAGACAAACCTGCACTTGAAAGACCGGAGCTATCGGATGTAGAAATAAGCTTCTCATACTGAAGACTGCTGGATGGAAACATTATATGGAGACCTCCCTTTACATTCCAACAACTGCACTGGGGATTGTTCACAGGGCAAGCTAATACATATTGATCACATGTTCTGCAGGTATTATTGGAGTGTGCTCATTGACCTCTGGTGTGAACCCAAATAGTTCCTGACAACACTCATCAACATGGAATTAGACTATTATACTAGGTATGTAAATTGAAAGTTCATACTCCCCTAAATGTATAAAATTTGCTGCTCCCATACATTCTGATAGAACCATTTTAGATCTCAGGAGCCTATAGGCACAGAACATCTTTCATTTTTATCCCCAGACATCAACATTCTAAGCTACCGTCCCTTAGGCTGAAATAAATGTACCTTCTCCTGTCTATTTAGAGGTTCCAGACTGCTTCACCAGGTTTATGTTACCCTTTTGACCTTATTGCAGGTCACACCCAAATTTAGCGTGTAACATGGTTACAAGCAGAACTCCCCCTCATACACACCAAACTGACCGCATGGGGGGGGGGTTCTTGTCCCCGGCAGCAGCTGTCACTTTTGAATTCTGAACAGCTGTGGCCCCACAGCCATGCCACTGATTCACAAAGATCTGTGAATGAATGAACTACGAGTCCCATCTGTCACCTCAGCAGATATGCAGTGATTATCGCACTCAGAGTCCATTGACTCTTCCTCCAGCTCAGAAACTGAAAGTCTATGCCCTAGTAGTCCTTAGCTGGAATCTTCAGGAACCTGTGATCTTCTGACTGCAGTAGCAATGCTTTGCAGGCTCAGTTGCAAAAAGAAAAAGAAAACATTTTTTTCTGCAAATATGGGTGCATGCAGGAATCAGCTAAATGTTGATCAGTGGCACCACAGTGCCCAGCTGGCAATGGTGCTTTTTGACTACTGTACTGAATACCCAAAATAAAAACAGGTGCAGCATTCACCAACCCACCCATCACTTCATCTTTACCTTCTACTTCCTTATCAGCCCTCTTACTCATTAACCATGTGGAGGCTCTTATAGAGCCTATCACCTGAGGGACAAATAAAGAAGCTATATACCTGCTGTCCAGAAAATAGCACTTTTGGCTAGTACATTTCCCCTCCTCTGCCTTAAACTGGAAAGGTGGAATAGCCAGTGGAGCTAAAACAATGTATATAGAAAAAAACAACAGCATTTTAATGACGCTTACCAGGGAGCACCAGGAACTAATCAAGTCTCCCTAGCATTTGTCCTCTTATTTTGTGGCATCCATGTCAGAGGAACATGGCCAAAAATATAAACCTCAAGCTTCTTCCTAAGTGGTAATACTGGAGCAAATCTAGGGCTCATTTAATGGACAAGCATTCTCGTTTTGCTATAACATAGTTTCTCCCAGTTGTGGTTAATTTCCAAATGAGAAAGACCACACAATGCTCCCCTACATGGTTAACTTGTCACAGAAGCTCCTAATCCCACATCAAAGACATGCTTCTGGGTGAAGAAAGCTTTTGAGAGATCCAGAGCTACCAGAACAGGATGCTGGCACAGTGCTGACTTGAGCTACAGGAAGGCCCCTTAAACATCAGCCTTCCACTCAACCATCGATCCTTAGTCAGAACGGCCAATGGAGCCACCAGAGTGTCAAAATTGGGCAATTCTGTAGTACTCTATGTCTAGAAATGCACACATCTGCTTTTTGTAGAATGGCCAAGGCCCAGTCTGTATAGCCATATACCTTGCTGATTTGTAGTGTTACCAGCCCTCCTCCATTGATGCACCCAAAGTAAGTACTTACTCCATTCCTAAGGCAAAGTTTTTGGGGTAAATGGTAAATCCTGCTCTCCTCTGGAAGTCTAATACGGCCAGGACCTTTGGTAAATGAGATTCCCAGCTTATACTAAAAATGGCAATGTCATCTAGCTATACTGAGGTGTATCACCAATGAGGTCATAACAACCTACTCATCAACTGTGAAGTGACTAGCCTCAGGTGATACACAGAGATGAAACAAACCCTCCTACACAACTTCTACCTGTTTATCTGCAACCTATCTGTAATGTACAGCCTTCTACAACACACACAATCTGTCAGCATCTCTCAGCAGCACAAAGCAGGAGGCGGGGAACTGAATTCACACACTGAACAGCTAAGGTAGAAGAGCTCTGTGCCCTGATTGGAGGGAAGGGACACACCCTTACACACTACACAGAGAACAAGCACAGATGTGGCTGTCATTCACAGGATGCGTACCAGAGCTCTCCACCATCTTTACTTGGTGGGGAAAAGCTGTCTCATGTAGATAACAGAGGAACGAGGCAGCAGAGAGAAATCACACTCAGAGGTTTGGATAGAGACAAGTACATTTTATATAAGGATGTGCTTTGCTCATATTTCATGTCTGAAGTTTTCAACCAATGTAAGCTTCTGGAAATTATTGCAGAACTTAGAAATTATTGCAGAGTGCAACTGGGCTTTGTAACCAACACATAAAAGCTCAACCACTCAGTTTTCCCCTGCATCAAAATCTTTGTCACCCCTTGTAAGACAGTCTTCCTCCAAGCCTATGTGGTAAAGCCTGACACAAACCTTGATACCAGGGTTAGTAATGATATCATGCTCAATAACATAAGTGAGCCTGGGTAAATCTGAGAAAATCTCATTGTTCCTTTATTGAAATGCCTTAGCTTCCTGGGTTTGGGCTTTGGACAGTGCGATTGCCTCTTGAATGCTGTACACCACAATCCTAGGCTCAAGTGTCGCATCCACCAGGGTAGTCACTAGCTTTCCAGGGCTTAAAATTTACTTAATAAGGCTGATAAGTTTTGTTCTTGCCTGGTTGGTGAACTAATTCACATCACTCACAATTTTAAATGGGCCTTGCCATCTGGTCAGGAACTTACTTCCCAGTGTGGGAATCAGCACTGCCACACTTTCCCCCACTTTAAAATGCCTTATTCTAGCTGACCTATTTTAATTTTCGATATTGTACCTCTTGGGAACTATGCAAAGGTTCCTTGACCAGTGGCATCACATTAGCGATCCTTTTCATTTGAGAGATGTACTCTAGAACACTCATGTGAAGGGTGAACTCACTCGCCCATTCTTATTTTTCTACATGTCAAGCAATCCCCGGGGACGCTGCTCATATACCAATTAAAAGAGCGAGACCCTTATGGAGTACTGAGGCATCTATGGTAAGCAACAGTGCTGGCAAGCCAAATCTTTCCCACTCTTTTCTACCACAAGCTTAAGTATGACTTTTAGAGTCTTGCTTAGGCATTTGATCAGGCCATCTATTTGTAGATGGTAGACAGGCATGCGCAACTGCTTAATCTGAGACAGTCTGCAAATATCTGCCATAATCCTCCACTTAGTGTTCTGGTTTGTAAGAATTTCTGTGGGAAAACCTGTCCTAGTAAACACTTGTAACAGTTCACAGGTGATCATTTTGGACAAGGTATTCGGCAGAATAGCTTCAGGGTATCAGGCGATATAGTTGAGGATCACCAATATGTACTGGGGTACTCAGCTTTTACCAGTGGGCCTACCAAATCCATGCCTATATGTTTAAATGGACTTTCAACTACAGAGGTACAAAAGAGCTGTAAAAGTACCACAACAAAATGGTTAACTGGCAGGCGGGACAACGTGCAGTCTTTCTTTAATTCAGCTTTCAACCCTGGCCAGCAGAACTGGTCAGTGATGCATGACTGTTTTCTCAGTCCCCAGGTGTCCCCCAAATATTATGTGCCAGATTGAGGACTTCAGTGACTTGACAAAGCAGGTCATTATTGACTGCAAAATGAGGCTACTGCTCATTTGCACCCAGCACCTTGGGGAACACCATTTATGTTCTTTTGCCTGGGTCAGAGAAGAAATTTGCATCTGGACAGTGGCAAATGCCCCCTTGGACATGTCCAGGTCAGGGAGGACAGGACTAGATGCAGCCTCCCGTATCTGGGGAGCCACAGTTGCCACATATAGCCACCAATACAAGAGAATGGCTGTTCACAGCTGTACTTGTGTAAAATCAGCAGTTACCCGCGCATGCATGTATAGCATATTCCCCAAATGCATCCCTTTAGTGTTCTGGAAAATATGCTGTATGCACATGTATGGGTAAAGCCAATGCAGAAGTGATCAACGTTTACACAAAGGCCACAAAGTCATTTGCTTGTATTGGTAGCTGTACATGGAACCTGTGCCTCCCAGGGTGGGGGAAAGCTCCAAGGATTTTATGTTTGAGAACATGGGAGCTAATAAACATAAGGGTGCATGAGGCCATAGAGTCAAGACCTGAACTGCTGGAATGTGCAGCACTAGATAACCCAAATGCTGAAACACACTAATTGTACTGAAATTCAGAAAAAAAACAGCATGCACTTTTTTCATACAATATTCACTAACATTATAAAATATGAAAATATGAAAATATTGCAGGTAATGTGACTAATGTGACTATTTCAGCTTCTTCCAAGAAAAGCATCAGAATGACACATAGAACCATGTGTATAGAACCAGAGTGATATTCCATTCTTCAGTATAAAGTACAGGCAATACAATCAGATGCAGATTCTACTATGAAAACTAGGCATACAAAAAAATCCTTTAAATATTATTTATCTATATCATGGCTATATGTACTATTTATATAAATATATGAAACATATCTGGTTAAGAGTATAGAATTTAAAAAATTAAATCAGAACAACAGCAATATTACCATAAAGTATCGAAATATAGCTAAAAAACTTTATTTCGTATCAGTTCTCCCATTTTCGTTTAAGCCCATGGGCGAGTCTTCTAATTACTGAAAAGACCTGTTACCCCAAACTTAATCTTCTAGTTATATGCCATTATATAGCTGACAAACTCTCATCAATATATATACACAAGTCTAATTTACGATTTATCTCATAATGGTTAAATCAACTAAACAAATAGCAGAACGCACATTCCAATTAAAATTGACATATTCATTGTTATGGTTGTCCTTAAGACGTGGTAATAGAAATAAATGCCCACACGCATTATTTTCAATAGTTTTTGTATATCTTATATTAAATCAGTTGTGCTACACTGGACGGTTTAAATACAAGCAGAACATTTTACTAGTTGTTGAAAAAATACCTTTCACTCCTCCAAATGACCCATGAGTCATGTTACAGGCTGTTCGTTGAAGATTATGTTCATACATCAGTTTAATCTGATACTGATTGCCATGCTCTGCATTTCCTAATGTACCTTTAAAAAGACAAATGGAAGAGATATATAAATATATTAGTAAAAATAGGAGGCAAATTTGAACCGGATTTGCTACAAACACTATTTATGTTACATAGATGAAAACAATCTGATTAAAACTGGGGCTTGTTTCTTGAAGTGTTTTAAAAAGCAACTTTCTTAATGGCAACTGATCAGATTCAGTTTTGTACTGGAAAAAACAGCTACAAGGTCAATATAAAATGCCAGTATTTGTTGTGGGTAAAATAGTGGTCTTTTTTCAGACACGCAAGGCCGGATTTGCCACACGGCCACCGAGGCCAGGCCTCGGGGCGGCAGTGGTGCAGGGGCAGCGCCGTTTCTGCGGCGACTTCGCAGCCGCCCTCCCCCTTTCGGGCTGCCCGTTAATGTTCATTAGGGGCACTGGTGCCCGTAGAAAAGATGGCCGCGAGCCGCCCACTACTGCGCATGCGCCGTTCCGAAGACGGCCGGGCTCAGGAAAGCTTGTACGTGCTCGGCCGGGCGGCGCATGCACAGTAGCGTGATTGCGCCGCCCGGCGCCATTTTTGAAAAGAAATGTCTCCAACCTGTGTGCCGCGGCGCCTCTGCTGCCGGGCCGCAGAGGTGACAAGTAATGTCAGTAGGGAGGCGGCGGGGGAGAGAGATGACATCTGTCATTGCCTGCACCGCTGTTCCACCCTCCTCCATCTGGTGGCAGCCAGGCAGCTTGGCAAGTGACATCCCCATCTGGTGGCAGTGTGGCAAGTGACATCTCTATCTGGTGGCAGCTTGGCAAGTGACATCCCCATCTGGTGGCAGCCAGGCAGTGTGGCAAGTGACATCCCCATCTGGTGGCAGGCAGCGTGGCAAGTGACATCCCCATCTGGTGGCAGGCAGCGTGGCAAGTGACATCCCCATCTGGTGGCAGGCAGCGTGGCAAGTGACATCCCCATCTGGTGGCAGGCAGCGTGGCAAGTGACATCCCCATCTGGTGGCAGGCAGCGTGGCAAGTGACATCCCCATCTGGTGGCAGGCAGCGTGGCAAGTGACATCCCCATCTGGTGGCAGGCAGCGTGGCAAGTGACATCCCCATCTGGTGGCAGGCAGCGTGGCAAGTGACATCCCTATCTGGTGGCAGGCAGCGTGGCAGGGCTCCCAATGATTCTGCATTATGGTGAGTTGAACTATTTCATTTTATATTACAATGTAATGATAGAAATAATGCGTTTCAATCATCATGACACCATACCAGCCATGGTGCCGGGGATGATTAAAGCACTAACGCCAGCCATTGCCCTAAAAATTTGCCCGCAAAAAATCCTTACTCCTCGCGGGGGGGCGGCATTGAAGGACCCAGCCTTGGGGCAGCAAAGGGAGTAAGGCCCCTTTCACACTGGGGCGGTTTGCAGGCGTTATTGCGCTAAAAATACCGCCTGCAAACCGCCCCAAAACAGCCTCCGCTGTTTGTTCAGTGTGAAAGCCCGAGGGCTTTCACACTGAAGCGGTGCGCTGGCAGGAGAAGAAAAAATCTCCTGTCAGCCGCATCTTTGGAGCGGTGAAGGAGCGGTGTATTCACCGCTCCTAAACCGCTCCTGCCCATTGAAATCAATGGGACAGCGCGGCTATACTGCGGCAATACCGCGGCTATAGCCGAGCTATACGAGTGGTTTTAACCCTTTTTTGGCCGCCAGCGGGGGGTTAATACCGCACAGCTAGCAGCCGAATACCGCGGTAAAACAGTGCTAAAAATAGCGCTGTTTTACCGCCGACGCCCCCTACTGCCCCAGTGTGAAAGGGGCCTAAATCCGGGCCTGCAGACACGTGAAAAAAAGAAAAAAAGATTCTCCTATCTTGCTGGCAGGTTGAGCTTCATGCACCTACTAATTTTCCTGATTATTCTAAGCTACCGGTACTTTGTTGAAAAAAAAAAAAAGCCAATTATTTAGAGGTCGCAATAGCTCAAGAAGAAAATGTTACCCCAACATTTCATATTCTCGATATGTATGTTGTACCATGTACTTGTGTTGAAAAGTATCCTGTTCTCTATGTATTTCTTTCTATGTATGAAATTCCTGGTGATCTTGCTAGCCCCCCTGCTTTCCTATTTTAAACTTACCATACTAGGCATAGAGGCACATCCTTCCCCGTGTGGTCAGTAGTTTGGCTGTGCTGGGAGCACAGCCTGCCTGTCCTATGGATTATAGCTTACAGCTATAATCCAAAATTCAGTATCTCATAAAAAAAATTAGATTATTACAAAAGACTAATAAAAGTAAAGGATTTTTAATACAGAAATGTTGGCTTACTGAAAAGTATGCCCATGTACAGTATAGTATGCACTCAATACTTGGTTGGGGCTCCTTTTGCATAAATTACTGCATCAATATGGCGTGGCATGGAGGCGATCAGCCTGTGGAACTACTGAGGTGTTATGGAAGCCCAGGTTGCTTTCAAAGCAGCCTTCAGCTTGTCTGCATTGTCTGGTCTGGTGTCTCATCTTCCTCTTGACAATACACCATAGATTCTCTATGGGGTTTACATCAGACGAGTTTGCTGGCCAATCAAGCACAGCGATACCATGATCATTAAACCAGGTATTGGAACTTTTGGCAATGTGGGCAGGTGCCAAGTCCTGCTGGAAATTGAAATCAGCATCTCCATAAAGCTGGTCAGCAGAGGGAAGCATGAAGTGCTTTAGAATTTCCTGGTAGAGGGCTGCACTGACTTTGAACTTGATAACACACAGTGGACCAACACCAGCAGATGACATGGCTTCCCAAATCATCACCGACTGTGGAATTTCACACTGGACCTCATGCAACTTGAATTCTGTGCCTCTCCATTCTTCCTCCAGACTCTGGGACCTTAATTTCCAAATGAAATGCAACATTTTCTAGTCAGTGATGATTTGGGGAGCAATGTCATCTGCTGGTGTTGCTCCACTGTGTTTTATTAAGTCCAAAGTCATCGCAGCCCTCTACCAGGATATTTTAGAGCACTTTATGCTTACCTCTGCTGACCAGCTTTATGGAAATGCTGATTTCATTTTCCAGCAGGACAGTGCAGCATGATCATATGATTGGTATGGCGGTGAGTTTACTGCGGCAAGTTTACTGACTGGTGACAGTATGAAATTAAACATTTTTGCTCAATTTTGTTTAACTTTTTTTTTTTTCCTTTTTTTTTTTTAAATTTTGTTTTTACATACTGTGACCAGAGCAGTACAGTGTTACTATGGTGACACTGTACTACTATGGGAAGTGATCAGGAATTCTTTTTTTTTTTTACACTATGGTTGCCTAGAACAGTGATGATCACTGTAGTAAGTAATCATTTTTCTGAATGGTATCCATATAATCATAGTCATTCATTGGGTACTATTGTAAAAGCTGTGATTGGCCACAGCTATCACATGGCAGTGTGATTGGCCCTATCTGTGCCCTTTGATCACTGTGACCAATCACATAGATCATCACAATAGTACACAATGAATGGCTATAAATGAAAGCCATTCATTGTGTACAGCTGTCATGTGATTGGTCACAGCAATCACATGGTACTGGGGCAGGCCCTTTACAATTATCTTTTTTTCCGGTGAGGCAGACACAGCAAGTGACAAATCGCACTCTGCCATTTGGCGTCCACCCAGGATGGGAAAGCTCCCACTCACCCTTCTTTTGTCTATAGGCCATGCAGGAAACAGTTCAACAGCACTTCTGGACTGGACTGAATTTACTGAGAAGCATTACCAGTGAGCAAAAATACCCAAACCATCTATATAATATATATATCTATATATACACACACATATGTATACACACACATATGTACACACACACACACACTGCTCAGCATAAATTAATACACCCCTTTTGAAAAGTAAGATATTAATCAATATCTCAATTAACACAAGAACAATTTCTAAAATTATGACATTTGAACTGAAAGAACATCTGTTTAGCTCATTACATGACAGTAAGGTTAATATTATAACATAGATTACAAAATCTTTAGTTTTACTAAAATTAGTTGCAAAAATGAATACGCCCCACAACAAAAACTACTAATCTAGTATTTTGTATGACCTCCATGATTTGCAAGGACAGCACCAAGTCTTCTAGCCATGGAATGAACAAGTTGGTGTCAGAAACCATGAATCAGACCAAGACAGAAGGACAGTTAAATCACATGTTGTTTAATAATAAAAGTAACTAGAACAAATATAGTCAAAACATAGCCAAAGTTCGGTAACCGGAATGGATAGTCAGACAAGCCAGAAAGTCAGGAAGCCAGGAATCAGCGCAGTGGAACAGCAAGCAGGATCTGGAGCCAGAAGGAACGTCAGCCAAGCAAGTCTTTAACAGGCACACAGGAGAGAAACTCTGTGATGTTGACCAGGCGAAGGCAGAGATCATCTGGACTTGCTTAAGTAAGCAGGACTGACAAGCAGGATATCATCAAGAGGTGAGTCACTGTGGAGAGAAAGGAGCTGGCAATTAACCAACACCTGATCGGCCAGCTCAGAGAAAGAAGGGCTGAGCCCAGCCCTGACAGTTGGTGACATATTGCAACATCTATCTTTTTCCATTCTTCAAGAATGACCTCTTTTAGTGTCTGGATGCTGGATGGAGAGTGATGCTCAACTTGTCTCTTAAGAATTCCCCATAGGTGTTCGATTGGGTTCAGATCAGCAGACATACTTGGCCACTGAATAACTTTCACCTTGTTCTTTTTCAGAAATGCAATAGTGGCCTTAGATGTGCGTTTTGAATCATTGCCATGTTGGAAAAGTGCACGACGACCAAGGGCACAGAGTGAAGGTAGCATCTTCTCTTTCAATTCAGTACATCCGTAAATTCATGATACCATCAGTGAAATGCTGCTCCCCAACACCAGCAGCACTCATGCAGCCCCACAGGAGGACACTGCCTCCACTATGTTTCACTGTAGGCACCATGCATTTTTCCTTGTACTCCTCACCTTAGCAACGCCATACAATTTTGAAGCCATCAGTTTCAAAAACATTTATCTTGGTCTCATCACTCCACAGTACAGAGTCCCAGTAGTCTTCTTTTTCAGCATGGGCCCTGGCAAATTCTAGGTGGGCTTTTTTGTGCGTGGGCTTTAGGAGAGGCTTCCTTCGTGGACGACACCCATGCATGCCATTCCTCTACAGTGTACGCCGTATTGTTTCACGGGAAACAATTACCCCAGTTTGGCTTACTACTTCTTTAGCTACCGCAGTGAACTTACATGGCGATTTTCTTTAACCCTTCTTATCAGAAGATGCTCCTGTCGAGGTAGTAACTTCTGTGGACGACCGGGATGTCTCTGTGAAATGGTTGCAATTGCATCTAGCTGATCTCTTTGTAGCCTTCACTTTTCTTCAGTAAAGAAATTAATTTTATTTCTCAGGCCTTGTGACATTTCTCTTCCTTGTGGTGCCATTGCTGATAGCATGAAATGGGAATGGGTTTTCTTTGTTAAAAGTATACCTAAAGGCAAAACGTTTTGGACAGAGTGTAGAGAGATTAGAACACCCGTCAGGTTTTTATTGCTGTCTGTGCCCCCATTGGGGAGATTTGCCCTCTCAATTTGTCCTGTTTACCATCATTGAAAGTGAAAGTAAAAGAAAATGCAAAATTTTGGGTTGTCCCCAGAAAAGTAATGGAGAGGAAATCTTCCAATGGGATACTAGTTCCTGTGCCCTGGGGGTCCCAAGAAATTCCCTTTATGTGCAAGGATTTCCTCTCACTTTCCGTTTGGCTATGGGACAGGAAGTCAAGGAAAATCTCGGCAATGGGACACAGATGGTGTAAAAAAATCTGACAGGGGTTATAACCCTCCCTTACTCTATCCAAAATGAAAAAAAAACATTTTGCCAATAGTTCTACTTTAAGTAACGCCCTTTTATAATCAATTGTCTGCTGACTCACCTGTAGTTGAATTCTTGTTAATTTTGTTGTCTAAAATTTAGCTTTGCTCCTAAGACTTTCATTGGGGTGTATACCTTTTTGCAACATGGTTTTGAATGAATTTGTTAAGAAAAATACTTTTTTTTGTGTGTGCAAATGAACAAATCTTGGTTGCAATCAATGGGCCGCATTTGTGGGAGTATTTTGCAGTATAGTGTCTCATAGAAAATGTTGATTCTGAAAGGAGAGTAAAGGTTTTCTGACAAATCTGTTGGGGTGTACTCATTTGTACACAGCAATCTATATATATATTTTTTATAATATATATATATATATATATATATACACATACACACACACACATACATACATATATATATATATATATATATATATATATATATATATATATATACACGTTTTGCATTGCATTTTTTTTTTTATAAATAGCATGGGTTGTTTTATAAGATGAACGGTAACATATACTTTTAGACCCCTTTCACATTGGGGCGGTTTACAGGCGTTATTGCGCTAAAAATACCGCCTGCAAACCGACCCAAAACAGCCGCTGCTGTTTGTTCAGTGTGAAAGCCCGAGGGCTTTCACACTGAAGCGGTGCGCTGGCAGGAGAGAAGAAACAAACTCCTGCAAGCCGCATCTTTGGAGCGGTGAAGGAGCGGTGTATTCACCACTCCTAAACCGCTCCTGCCCATTGAAATCAATGGGGCAGCGTGGCTATACCGTGGCAATACCGCGGCTATAGCCGCGTTATGTGAGCAGACATAACCCGGAGGTTAAAACCGCACCGCTAGCGGCTGAATACAGCCGCAAAAACGACGGTAAAACAGCGCTAAAAATAGCGCTGTTTTACCGCCGACGCCCCCACCGCCCCAGTGTGAAAGGGGCCTAACATATCAATGAATGATCATAGAAGTGAATCAATCCCATTCCATGTCTGTGTATTAATACAGCTCTGTGCAGTGTTTTAATCAAAGTGAGAAAGACTAAGGATAATTATTCTCTTACTCATTCTACTTATCATTTCATATTACTCAACCTTGAATAATCATTCTGATTTTTATGACTTGTTGACATCTATAATATATAGAATATAATATGACATAAATAATATAAGATCTGCTTCCCTTACTAGAAAACAATCCATGAAATATTAAATAAAAAACCTGGATTTAATAGTGCCTTCAAAGTCTGCCACGTCTATAGAGAAATCGGTTGTTGAAACCCATAAGGATTTCTTTACTAAAATGAAGGGATAGGAAAGTCAACAGAGTACAACTCTAATGCCGCGTACACACGACCGGTTTAGCCGTCGGAATAAACTCCGACAGTTTCTCCAACGGAATTCCATTCAAGCGATCTTGCCTACACACGGTCAACCCAAAGTCCGACCGCCCAGAACGCGGTGACGTACAACACTTACAACGGCACTATAAAAAGGAAGTTCAATAGCCAGTAGCCAATAGCTTCCGTCTCGTACTTGCTTCAGAGCATGCGTCGTTTTTGGTCCGTCGGACCAGCATACAGACAATCAGTTTTCCTGATAGGAATTGGGTCCGTCGGGAATATTTAGAACAAGTCAAAAATAAGTCCGATGAGGCCTACACACGATCGGTATATACGATGAAAAGCTTCCGTTTGACTTTTTCTGTCAGACATTCCACTCGTGTGTACGCGGCATTACCCTTCTTATAAAGTGCACCTTCCCAGCAAACAGCTTACTTTAACACACATGGGTGTATGAGGTGTCAAAAGACGTGTAATACATGTTATTGGCTTTACACTGCCCTACTACAGAAGTACTACTTTTGAAAAATTTGTGTAATGATTCAAAGCATTTTTAGATTCTGAGACACTACAGGGTTCCCTTGTAGACAAGCCCCTCGGTTTTATATTTTAATGAAGCAGAAGGTTACCAACACACCTGTACCTGGCCATGACATAATTAAAGACCAACTCTGGGAAATTCTCCCTTGCAGTGAGTGGGGCTGTGCCCACATGAAGGGCTGACTGCTTGTTTAGGTCTAGGGTAGAGTAAAAACACTTTGGACCCTGCACCCTGGTCTTGATGATGTCAGGACCTTAGACCACTGGAGAATAGTGGAGAACACACTTTGGGGACTGGTTTAGCATTGCAGAAGACTGGGTAAGTAAATCTACTTTTCCATGTCCCCTAGACCTATATGAGCAGTTAACCTATGGAGTGCAGGTGCAGCCCTACGTCAACTGAGAATTTTCAAGTGTCCTGTTTTCAGGTTTTAACAGCAAGTGGCTTTCTCACGAATTGGCATTAGGAATGAAAGGTCGCACATATGAGTAAAAGGAGGCAATTTTTCAACAGGCCACACAAAATTCTGTATGTGAACCAGATCAATGGCCACAATGATCCCTGATCTGAGTTGTCCAATAAAGAACATGGCTACACATAAGATCTATTGGCCCACGACAGGCCTTTTAAAAAGAGGAGATGTTGTCCTACTTTATTTTAGGATTCGATATGTAAATGTTTTAATAATTACCTGAGACAGAATATACACAGAGTTTTCTTGGATGTAATACAGCAAGATGGAGAAGTTCAGTACCCCTACAAGAGACAGATAGATATAAATAAAATTCTATATGATAAGTAGTTAAGCAAAGGAAACATTACAAAAAAAGGTATTGGTTTTACATGAAAACACACAAAGAAAGGATTTTATCTTATCAGCAAAAATAAACTGCAAGCTGAATACATATCAGAAGGTGCTAATTCAATTTACAAATATTGTACGCAAAATATCTATACCCATTCGAAATCTGAGATACTGGTCAAGGTACAGAAGAGTTATTAGCCAAAATGTTAAAGTATATGTTAACCCGAACAATGAACTTTACTTATGACAATTGTGCGGTCATACAACGCTGTACCCAAACAAAATTGTTATAATTTTTTTTGAGACAGATAGAGCTTTCTTTTGGTGGTATTTATTCACCACTGGGGTTTTAATTTTTTGCTAAACAAACGAAAAAATACTGCAAATTTGGGGGGGGGGGGAGTTTTTCTTTAGTTTCGGTCATAACATTTTGTAAAAAAGAATTATTTTTCCTTCACTGATGTGCGCTGATGAGGATGCACTGATGGGCACTGATAGGCTGCACTGATATGCATCACTGATGGGCACTAACAGGCACTAATGATAGGCTGCAACTGACAGGCATCACTGGTGGGCACTGTTGGAGCTGCCCTGATCATCAGGACACTGATCAGTGCCCTGATTATCAGTGTAGATGTCCCATGTGTGGATTTGCCGGTTATTGGCTCAATGTCACTCGCTGTCAGCGTGAGGAGAGGATAGCCGTTAAACGCCAAATCCTGTTTGCACTGTGATCGGGCACAGCTAATCAAGTGGTAAAGAGTCACTGTGATAGGCTCCTTACCCTGATAAGTGATCACAGGTCACTGCTGATGCATGCCTCCCGGCAAAGTGCAACCATGCTGTAGCCGACATTTAGGTATTGCATGTTCATGAACAGGTTAAATATGCCATTGAGACATTTTGTTATACCTGTAAGGATATTTTAGCTTGCTGTCCACCATTTTAAAAGACTGTATGCATTTTAGAATAATATGTATATGTGACGTTTATGAGAAGTTAAGTTTCAATTTCTTATAAATGGTTTGATTTTCCCGAAATGATGTACGAAGCCTTTTCCTGTTGTTAGTTTCTATATGAGTTATTAATATTCTATTTTTGCTTGTTTTAAACATCCTGTATGCCTGTATGTCTGTATCTTTACCATATATTAATGAAAGGGTTGGAGTTTTGTTGTGATGTCATTTTGGTTATAGAAGTGGAAACACGGAAATAAATTGGCAGATCATTCTGAGAATTGCATGCCTTGTATGCGTATCATAATTTCCATCGGAATGGTCTCCAGATCTGAATGGGTTTGAAGGAACACTCTAGGCAGGATATCATACGAGGGTTCACTTGCTTTTAGAACATACTTACACCCCATCAGCTTCGGTGTCAGAAGTGGGATAGTCATCATTATCTAAGTTAGTCTAAGTCCGGTGAGTGATTTAATTATTATTATTTCTCTTACCATGACTTTTAGTTTAAAAGACCGTTTCCCTATATGGGATTAACAGAAGGTGTAGTGTTAAAAACATTTATGTAAATGTATGAACCTCGGTAGAAGTCCGTTCGGGTGGCGGCAGTGTAAGGAACTCTGAGATAGTTCCAAAGGGACTCTGAGATCGTTCCAAGGGGTTCTGAAAAGCCCAAAGTAATATAATACAGTACTGTAAGAAGTTTGATAAAGATATGTGATAGAGTGTGCCAGAAAAACCCAAACCTCTTTGCTTGCCTTTCTGTCGCTTAGAAGTAATTAAGGAGATAAAATAAGTAGATAAAATAAGGTAATCTGTTTGTCTGTGTGGAATTTGTCATGTGTCATAAGGTAAGATGATACCTTTCCATTGCATTTTTTTTATAATGAAACGTAGAGTGATGCTACAATATTTGGTGATGTATTGATGCTGACTTTTAATGATTTATATATGAATGCTTTGACTCTAAAGTATAAGATATAACCTGTATCGTATTGTAGTTTGCAGGATGATTCTGGCATTGATTCAGTGAGTAAAAATATTTTCTTTTCCTTGCTGTAATCGCACGTTCAGTGTCATCTTAGGGAAAGTAAAAAAAAAAAAAAAAGTGTCTCAAAAGTGTCCTGACTGTATTACTGGTTTGTTATTCTGGTATACTGGTCCTCAGACATATCTTGTAGCCAGTGTTCTGGGAGGTTATTATTTGAAACTAGGAAAGGGACCCTTATTTAGAGAAGGCAAACCACTGGTTTAAGTTTTAAGGTTTATTTACATAACAAACTTGTGTTTCAAGGAGGATTGACAGTGCAGGGAGTAATATCACTTATTCGAAGAGCAGGGGAGACTTATCAAGTCTGTCCCAGGTCTTTGAAGTATTGTGACATTAGGGACGTTTTTTCTAATTAAAATATGGGTAGAGTGTTAAAAACACTTTTTTAAGGTAATACATAAATTGGTGAGGCTAACTTTTAATTAAAACATGCTATTTGAATAATTCTTTTTGCTACTGACATCTCTTGCGAAGGGGAAGTTAGGTGCAAAATTTGGACATTTGACTTTTTGCCAACAGGGTTCAAGTACTAATATCTCACTGACTGTAATAGATAGTGGGGAATTGTTTGTGGCATTAGTACTACCGCAATTGAAGGCACTGTTTGAACCTGTGGGCACACACCAAAAAAAAAAAAAAAAAGACTCAGTATCTAATTAGAATGTTTAGAAAGAAAAATAAATATGTATGTTGTAGAGATCGGCTGGACCGAGGCTCCCTATAGTATCCAAGCCCATACATTGTTCATGATGGGTTTAGCAGAGTCATAGGATGGTAAATTAAGGGTTAAATCAACCTTCTCTATGTCTGTACTTTGTGCCTAGAGGCTGCACACGCTGTAGAGGGTCAGAGTACAAAACAGTTTTAAAACAAGCAGCAGACATAGAGGAAAAAGAGGAAGTAACTATGCAGTTAGTTAGACTGAAGCGAGCTTTCACTAACAAATCATCACTCCCCACCTGCAGTAGCTTGCAAACAGAAATCATCAGAGTTAGTATTGGAATTTTGGAAGGGATTCCAAGAAGTCTGGACACAAGATGCCGGACTTAACACTCAAGATGAAATGCACAGTCTTTTAATACAGACTTATCTCAGTAACCTTGCCCCTAAATATGCACTCACTGTGAGACAGTAGATGTCAGACTGGGCTACAAAGAGTATGACTGACTTTCAAAAAAAAAAAAGTTGACTGAAAAAGATGCAGCGGGATGTTTTGACATCCCAAAACAAACACCAGTACCAACGCATTATCAAAATGATTTCTTAGGAAATCAAAGGGGAAACTTTTATAAAAAAGAGGGAGTTACATACAGAGAAAAAGAGGATTTCTTAAAGAAAGGAATCTTAAGGGAAATTGTCTCGCCTTACAATACTCCCATTAACCCGGTAAAGAAGGCAAATGGTGAATATAGGTTTGTACAAGACCTAAGGGACATCAATAGCCTAGTGGTACTGATTGACCCAGTAGTGCCTGATGTGCCATCAATACTTACCGCCATACCATACGATGCAGAGTATTTTACTGTGATTGATTTAAAGATTTTTTTTTTTTTCATCCCTGTAGACGAGGAGACACGGCCACTGTACTCCAAGTCACCCTTGGGCCCTGGACTGCCCCTCATGGTTCTGTACTGTTGCAGTATTTTGATGATTTTTTGATTTGTAGTTCTTCAGAGGAGGACTGCCGAGCGGATAGCCTATCTTTATTGAAATGGTTACATGTATGTAGTTACAAAATGTTTAAGAAAAAGTTACAATGGTGAAAAAAAAAAAAAAAAAACAGTTGAATATTTGTGCTCACAAAAGGAGAAAGAAGAGTCAGTCACAAAAGAGCTGCGGCTCTGATGGGTCTGCCCCACCCACTTAACAGGAAGGACATGCTCACCTTCCTAGGTATGATTGGCTACTTCCGCCAATGGATACCTGACTGCTCTTTCAATGACAATATATTGAGACAAGCAACCCTCTCTGAAATGTCTGATACTGTAAAATGGTCTGATGAAATGTTAAATGCTTTTGCCATGTTGAAATGGTTACCAGCCCGAGCCTCGGCCTCCTTGAATATGGCAAAATGTTTCACTTGTTTGCCAGGGAAAATTGCAGAACCATGGCGGGAGTATTGGCCCAGGAACATGGTGGGAGACTGCGCCCTGTAGTTTTTTTCTCAAAGATGGTCCCGGTGTGCTCTAGCGTCCTGTGCAATGGTGGTTGAGATGGCCACTTCTTTCACTCAGGGACACGACACCACACTTCACATCACCCACAATGTGTCAATCTTGTTGAAAAATGTACATTCACAGCACATGTCTGCTCAGAGGTTGAGCGGATATGAGGTAATTTTGCTGTCCAATCCAAAATTGCACATCAACTATGCTTCTCTCACTGCAGGCCCAGCACCCATTTTAAACGCCCTTTTAGGATTAAAAAGGAGAACAGGATGAGGTTGTGCCATAACATGACTGCATAAACCTCATTCATCAAGACACATCACCCAGGTCTGAATTATCTTCCACAGCACTACCAGACACACAGAATGTTTTTGTGGATGGTTCTTGCTCTAGGCTATAGTACACTGAGAGCACACACAGGCCAACAGACAGAGATAGCCAGGGGAAATGAGCAGGTCTGGCTGACCTTGCTGCTAAACAAGCTGCTATCTCACAGACAGCAGACATCCAAATTGCTATGCTGATACCTGACCTATCCCCATTTGAACAGTCACTTGCAGATCTCCAGGATTATGCATCAAATTGTGAGTTAAGGGACTGGAATGGAAAGGGTGTGTAGAGAGATCCAAGGTCTGGACTTCTCTGCAAAGAGGGGAAACCATGTATACTAACAGCAAGTGCATTCACAGTACCACAGAATAGACCACGGAATAGGCCACGCAGGTATACAAGTCACGGCTGATCTCACACACATGCCCAAACTAGGCAAAAGACAGGAATATCTTTTGATAATTGTGGACATGTTCTCAAATGGTCCAGCTTTTATAGCCAGGGTCTGCCAGGACTTGATAAAAACTCTCAAGATAGAATGGAAGTTTCACATTCCCTACCACCCTCCAAGTTCAGGAATAGTAAAAAGAATGAATAGAATAAAAGACAAGATAAGAAAAGCCATAGGAGGAACATTTGCCAACTGGAGAAAGGTTCTCCCAGCAGTCCTGGCAGAAATACGTTTTTTGAAGTTTTGATGGGTAGACCTTTCCCCACCCCATAGGCCAGAGCACCTTCAATGGTAGAAAAGGGAGATTTAGACTTAATACAGGAAGAATATGTAAGAAAACTGGTTGAAATATTGGATACAGTCAAAGAAATGTTGCTCGCACCTTTCCTTTTTCTTCACAGGAAGCTACTCACCTCTTCAAGGAGGGAGAGACCGTGGTGGTCCAACAGCTGAACAGAAATAAGAAGCGAGAGTATCCCTTTGGACCTCCTACCACAGCGGTTGCAGTGACCAGAACAGCTATCCTGGTGGATAACTGCCAGTCCTGGATCCATGTCAGCCGAGTGAAAAAGGTTGCCCAAAGCCCCAAGAGCAGGAAGGAGATCCTAAACACAGGAGGCCCTCAAGCAGAAGTCCAAGCAGATGAAGGAGGAGTTCCTGGAAAAGCAGGTCCGGCCAGAGAAGATGACCTCGCTTATTTCACCACATACAGCATTTTGCTTGCCGTTCCTGATCACCCTGATAGTGTTCCCGCCCACTTGGATCATCACTAACTGTATTTACCACCCTGAAGCCTTGGGTGCCATTAAAAGTATTTGTGGGAACACACATACACGGGAGAACATTACAGTGATACAAGTTAGAAACAATAGAGACATTGAGGATAATCTTGCTGATAAAATGCTTTTGCTAAAATTTAAATATGCTTATGTTCAGAAATCAGGATTTCAGAAATGTTGGATTTGTAGCAAATTGCACCCTAGCACTGTTAGGATACCATTAATGGCCATGCCTTTGAATATCACACCCCTTTTTAAAAGGAAAGACTCCCCTTGATCTCATAAATATCAGTAGAAGAACAAATAATACCATTACCTTTCACATTATTAGTAGAAGCCATAATCCTACTTGGTGTTTTAACTTAGGAAATTCCACTAGAAATACTCACACTTGTAGTATGTATTACCAGAAACGGACTGATTGCACCATCGTGACAAGGAAGTGAGATCATACAAATATGATCTAAGAGGGGATTGTAAGGATATTTTAGCTTGCTGTCCACCATTTTAAAAGACTGTATGCATTTTAGAATAATATGTATATGTGACGTTTATGAAGTTAAGTTTCAATTTCTTATAAATTGTTTGATTTCTCCAAAATGATGTACAAAGCCTTTTCCTGTTGTTAGTTTCTATATGAGTTATTAATATTCTATTTTTGCTTGTTTTAAACATCCTGTATGCCTGTATGTCTGTATCTTTAACATATATTAATGAAAGTGTTGGACTTTTGTTGTGATGTCATTTTGGTTATATAAGTGGAAACACGGAAATAAAATCGGCAGATCATTCTGAGAATTGCATGCCTTGTATGCGTGTCATAATTTCCATCGGAATGGTCTCCAGATCTGAATGGGTTTGAAGGAACACTCTAGGCAGGATATCATACGAGGGTTCACTTGCTTTTAGAACATACTTATACCCCATCAATACCAGTTCAAAACATTGGGGGGGGGGGGATCTTCTGTAGTCCTAAAACACTTCCTGTCCTTGGGTGACATTGCTACTCCACCATAAAAGGTTACTTTATGTGAGAATTGCCATTCTAGGAAGGGAAGTGTATTGCTGGCAGGTACACCAATTGAAAATAAAGCAAAAAAATTACACCCCCCCCCACCCCCCCAAAAAAAAAAAAAAAAAAACTATGCAGCCACCACATCAAAGCAATGGTAAGTTGCAAAATTTTACATTTTTGTTCCTGGGTGTACATACATTTTAAAGAGATATTTATTTCTTCAATAAAAAAAAAAAACAAAAAAAAAAAAAAAACACACGATTGTTTTGCTGTGGGTGCCGCTGTTCAGAAGATTTCACCTTTCTGTCCCTGTGACAGTTGGATTTTGAAAATTTTGGGTTGTTGTGGAAACAAGGATTGGTGATAAAGCTTCGGTGAAGGCAAAAGACCGATGAGAGTTTTTCGTCGGAAAATGCGACCGTGTGTATGCTCCATCTGACTTTTGCTGGCCGAATTCCAGCCAGCAAAAGATTGGGAGCATGTTCTCAATTTTTCGGTCGGGAAAAGTTCCTATCAGAAAATGTGATTGTCTGTGGCAATTCCGACAAGCAAAATTCCTACGCATGCTCGGAAACAATTCAACGCATGCTCGGAAAGCATTGAACTTCATTTTTCTTAGCTCGTCATAGTATTGTACGTCACCGCGTTCTTGACGGTCGTAATTTCAGCAAACTTTTGCGTGACCGTGTGTATGCAAGGCAAACTTGAGCGCAATTCTGTCGGAAAAGCCGTCAAATCTTTTTCCGACGAGAAGTCCGACCGTGTGTATGCGGCATTACAGGTGTGAATTTCCCTTCCTAGGGGTAGATTTCCTCTCACTTCCTGTTGTCTCCCTCCGTTTGTAAGTCAGATGTTTGTAACTCAGAGACTGCCTTTATATAAGTGAACTAGTGATTTTTGAATATATTTTCTTGGTGTTTACTTTATAGAAAGTTATTTTTACAATTATCACCGATTCTTGGTTATGACCAAATCTAAGCTAAAGTAGTTGTGTTGTGTGTGTTACATAAAGTAAAAAGTTCACTGCCATAAAATCTTTTCTAAACCTTTTATTCAGATGCTAACAATATCATAATAAAATTCTGAGTACTAGTATTTTTAGAAAAAAAAAAAGAGATGATCCATACCTTTTCCTGATGATACCATCCTTCTCTTTGTTTCAAAATTGTATCCCAGTTTCTTCTGTTTTAAATAGTAATAATCTTAAGATTACATAATGGCCTGCCAAACTAACATGCTGCCCTCTTAACTAACAGAAAGTAAAAACTTTATATTAGAACCCCTGACCTGAGTGTTTGTGTGCAATTGCACCGTGAAATGAATGCTATTGGCTCCTGTTCTTATCGCTCACACCTTGTGAGAAGAGAGCGGAGGGCGGGGCCAAGCCCCGCTGTCTGTGACTATAGATGCAGGCAGCGCAACTCGCAATCAAGACCACAGGTGTGCCACCATAGGAAGTGGCTTCCTATGGTGGCACATCAAGAAGAGGAGAAGCCAGGAGCACTGGCGAGGGAAGAGGAGGATCGGTGGCTGCTCTGTGCAAAACCATTGCACAGAGCAGGTAAATATAAACCTATTTGTTATTTTTTAAAAATAGCCTTTACAATCACTATAAGGCTGGGGCAAACTTGATATAAAGTATAGCAAAGATTGTGGATAGTAAGGAGATTACACTTGCAATAAAATACACTTTCTGTTGACTGGAGTTCAATTTTACTGCAGAATAGAGAAGGAATATAATGCATGTGTTATGTTGCTCTCAGTGTCAGATAATAATTGTGATGATTCCAGATCCTACAAGACCTGATCTTCAGGGTCACATTGATGCAGTGCAATTTTAATGAGTCTCTCTCGCTCTCTCTCCCCCGCACTAAACACACACAGGACGCAAATCGCACTGCGTTTTGGACTGCATATATGTGAATGGCCTCTAAGGAAACACATGTTATTTCACTTATCATGCAAATCAATGCATTCTGGAATGCATCCGAAATCGCATCAGTGTGAACCAGAACTTAGTAGGGGTTTCATACTAAAGATCTTAAAATTACCGTAATTTAGGGGTTTCTCTGGGGTAAAAAGGTTGAAAAAGAGTAGTCTACTTAGACCCCAGGACACCACTGTCAGGTAAAATAATGGGAAGGCTGACTGGAAAAGATTCTGCTTATTTTCCATTTTATTATAAATGCAGATATATGCCAACCTGCTGGCTCAAAGCCTACCAGGTTCTAATGCTATAAATGCCAAAAAATATTCATCTTGACATAAATGTAATTCATTGCATTCACAAATAAGAAATAAATCCTGATCTAAGAACTACTTAGCATTGATATCAGACTAACTTAAAAAATACATCAATCTCAGTGCAGACATCAAGTCCCTATGCCATCCAATTCCCATGACAGTTGTATGATTAATTATTTTGACTTTACAAGGCTGTATGCAAGCTAAAGGCAAATAAACTACTTTAAAAGGGAATGTATAATGTGATTATGTCTTGTATTATGCTAGATCAATGCTAAACTAAAACCAGCACTTTGATCTTGTATATCATTTCTGTACTGTATATTCTAATACTAAAAGAGGGGTGTACAGGACTGGAGCCCCAGGAATGTGTTCTTACTTCAACCATGCATCCGTATTGCCTGAAGTTTCATATTTCAAATTATTATTATACAGGATTTATATAGCGCCAACAGTTTACGCAGCGCTTTACAAATTAAGATATGTATCCACGCAGCCGGGAAAAAGTCAAAGAAATGTGGATCTCTACATTGAAAAGGTATAAGAAGCTTCAGATAAAAAATAATGTAAATTTAAAAAGTGGTAAAAAAAACGCAGCAATTTATAAGGTTAAAGCGGTTGTATACCCCGCTTTGTGATTTTTATCTACAGGTAAGCCTGCATGCAGCCGCTGATGTATCGTACCGGAACTTCAGAGCTTCTTGCTGGAATCGAGGGCTCCTGCACGCATGCGCTGGAATGACATCATCGCGGCTCTGGCTACTCACAGCGTCAGAGCTCGCAAACCCAGAAGAGGCGCAGGGGAACAGGTCAGCCCCCTCAGCAGTGACTGGGCATAGCTGCGAGGGCTTCGTTCTAGGGTATTTCATAATGTGTTGGTATGCGATGCATACTAGCACATTATGCCATTGTCTTGCGGGTTTTTGTTTTTTGGGGGTTTTTTTTCCAGTGGTTTACTACTACTTTGAGGAGAATATGTAGCAAAGGCGAGGATTTTGAGAAAGATAAGAGGGAGATGAGTGAGAGGTTCCTGTCATGTGGGTACAGCACTGGCATAGTCCGTAGAGCAGCAGATATTGCAGACACAGTTCAGAGGAGTGCTTATTTACAGGACAAAAAAAAATGGGCGCTTGTTGGGATTCCATTTTTTCCCCACTCCTTACAGTCTTGAATTCAGGAAGATTAAAAACATAATTGAATGGCACATTTCCATTTTATATGATGATGAGACATACAGTATGCCAAAATTTTATTCAAGGGATTTAAAACAGTGTCCCACCGTGCGCCCACTTTGAGTAATGCTCTATCGCCAAGTGATTTTAGTTCATTTAACACTAGGAGAACTTGGTTAGATTTTGTCGGAAATTACAAATGTGGGGCTACTAATTGGTCGAGTTGTCCCTGCATCATGAGAGGAGATCATCTTCGGTCCAACAGTAGTGGTAGAACCTATGTTATCAAAACCTTTTTAAATTGTAACACTAGAAATGTTTATTTAATTTCATGTAAAGCATGTGGGATCCAGTATGTCGGACCACGAGAAGATTAAAGGACAAGTTACATGTTTATGATACTGAAAAAGAACATACCACTAATGTTGCAAAGCACTTCAATGAGGCCCATGGTAGGGACACGTCTTTAAAGCAGAGTTCCACACACTTTAGAAAGGTAGTCTTAAACAAAAGACCACCTCTCCACCCCTCAATTTTGGATATTGATTTTTTTTTTTTTTTTCCAATAGTTCTTTTTTGGAAGTATGAGTATGATCACTCTGGGAATTGTAGTTCCTGAACAACTGGAGGGCTATAATTTGGAGACCCCCTGGTCTATCACATAAAATCCCAATAGAATACATCTATGTTTTTGGTTGTAACATGACAAAATTTGGAAAGTTTCAAGGGGTATGAATACTTTTTCAAGAAACTGTATGTGTTAACCACTTGAGCCCCGGACCATTATGCTGCCTAAGGACCAGAGGTCTTTTTCCAATTTGGCACTGCGTCGCTTTAACTGCTAATTGCGCGGTCATGCAATGCTGTACCCAAACGAAATTTGCGTCCTTTTCTTCCCACAAATAGAGCTTTCTTTTGATGGTATTTGATCACCTCTGCAGTTTTTATTTTTTGCGCTATAAACGGAAAAAGACCGAAAATTTTGAAAAAAAATGATATTTTCTACTTTTTGTTATAAAAAAAATCCAATAAACTCAATTTTAGTCATACATTTAGGCCAAAATGTATTCGGCCACATGTCTTTGGTAAAAAAAATGTCAATAAGCGTATATTTATTGGTTTGCGCAAAAGTTATAGCGTCTACAAACTAGGGTACATTTTCTGGAATTTACACAGCTTTTAGTTTATGACTGCCTATGTCATTTCTTGAGGTGCTAAAATGGCAGGGCAGTACAAAACCCCCCCAAATGACCCCATTTTGGAAAGTAGACACCCCAAGGAAATTGCTGATAGGCATGTTGAACCCATTGAATATTTATTTTTTTTGTCCCAAGTGATTGAATAATGACAAAAAAAAAAAAAAAAAAAAAATATTTACAAAAAGTTGTCACTAAATGATATATTGCTCACACAGGCCATGGGCCTATGTGGAATTGCACCCCAAAATATATTCAGCTACTTCTCCTGAGTACGGGGATACCACATGTGTGGGACTTTTTGGGAGCCTAGCCGCGTATGGGACCCCGAAAACCAATCACCGCCTTCAGGATTTCTAAGGGTGTAACTTTTTGATTTCACTCTTCACTGCCTATCACAGTTTCGGAGGCCATGGAATGCCCAGGTGGCACAACCCCCCCCAAATGACCCCATTTTGGAAAGTAGACACCCCAAGCTATTTGCTGAGAGGCATGTCGAGTCCATGGAATATTTTATATTTTGACACAAGTTGCGGGAAAGTGACACTTTTTTTTTTTTTTTGCACAAAGTTGTCACTAAATGATATATTGCTCACACAGGCCATGGGCCTATGTGGAATTGCACCCCAAAATACATTTAGCTGCTTCTCCTGAGTATAGGGATACCACATGTGTGGGACTTTTTGGGAGCCTAGCCGCGTATGGGGCCCCGAAAACCAATCACCGCCTTCAGCGTTTTTAAGGGCGTGAATTTTTGATTTTACTCTTCACTGCCTAACACCGTTTCGGAGGCCATGGAATGCCCAGGTGGCACAAAACCCCCCCAAATGACCCCATTTTGGAAAGTAGACACCCCAAGCTATTTGCTGAGAGGCATGGTGAGTATTTTGCAGCTCTCATTTGTTTTTGAAAATGAAGAAAGACAAGAAAAAACTTTTTTTTTTTTCTTTTTTCAAATTTCAAAACTTTGTGACAAAAAGTGAGGTCTGCAAAATACTCACTATACCTCTCAGCAAATAGCTTGGGGTGTCTACTTTCCAAAATGGGGTCATTTGGGGGGGTTTTGTGCCACCTGGGCATTCCATGGCCTCCGAAACTGTGATAGGCAGTGAAGAGTGAAATCAAAAATTCACGCCCTTAGAAAGCCTGAAGGCGGTGCTTGGTTTTCGGGGTCCCGTACACGGCTAGGCTCCCAAAAAGTCTCACACATGTGGTATCCCCGTACTCAGGAGAAGCAGCAGAATGTATTTTGGGGTGTAATTTCACATATTCCCATGGCATGTTTGAGCAATATATCATTTAGTGACAACTTTGTGCAAAAAAAAAAAAAAAAAAAAAAAATTTGTCTCTTTCCCGCAACTTGTGTCGCAATATAAAATATTCCATGGACTCGACATGCCTCTCAGCAAATAGCTTGGGGTGTCTACTTTCCAAAATGGGGTCATTTGGGGGGGGTTTTGAACTGTCCTGGCATTTTATGCACAACATTTAGAAGCTTATGTCACACATCACCCACTCTTCTAACCACTTGAAGACAAAGCCCTTTCTGACACTTATTTTTTACATGAAAAAGTTTTTTTTTTTTGCAAGAAAATTACTTTGAACCCCCAAACATTATATATTTTTTTAAAGCAAATGCCCTACAGATTAAAATGGTGGGTGTTTCATTTTTTTTTTTCACACAGTATTTGCGCAGCGATTTTTCAAACGCATTTTTTGGGGAAAAAACACACTTTTTTAAATTTTAATGCACTAAAACACACTATATTGCCCAAATGTTTGATGAAATAAAAAAGATGATCTTAGACCGAGTACATGGATACCAAACATGACATGCTTTACAATTGCGCACAAACGTGCAGTGGCAACAAAATAAATACATTTTTAAAAGCCTTTAAAAGCCTTTACAGGTTACCACTTTAGATTTGCAGAGGAGGTCTACTGCAAAAATTACTGCCCTCGATCTGACCTTCGCGGCGATACCTCACATGCATGGTGCAATTGCTGTTTACGTTTGACGACAGACCGCCGCTTGCGTTCGCCTTAGCGCAAGAGCAGGGGACGACAGGGGTGCTTTTTTTTTTTTTTTTTTTTTTTTTCTTTATTATTTTTTTGCTTTTTTATCTTATTTTTAAACTGTTCCTTTCATTTTTTTTTTTTTTTAAATCATTTTTATTGTTATCTCGGGGAATGTAAATATCCCCTATGATAGCAATAGGTAGTGACAGGTACTCTTTTTTGAAAAAATTGGGGTCTATTAGACCCTAGATCTCTCCTCTGCCTTCAAAGCATCTGACCACACCAAGATCGGTGTGATAAAATGCTTCCCCAATTTCCCAATGGCGCTATTTACATCCGGCGAAATCTAAGTCATAAAATGCTCGTAGCTTCCGGTTTCTTAGGCCATAGAGATGTTTGGAGCCACTCTTGTCTCTGATCAGCTCTATGGTCAGCTGGCTGAATCACCGGCTGCATTCTCAGGTTCCCTGTTGAGACAGGAGAGCCAGAGAAAAACACGGAAGACGGTGGGGGGGGGGGGCATTCCCTCCCACGGCTTGTAAAGGCAGTCTAGAGGCTAATTAGCCACTAGGATTGCTTTTACATAAAAGCCGACCGCTGGCTGAAAAGAATGATACCAAGATGATACCTAAACCTGCAGGCATCATTCTGGTATAACCACTCAAAGTCGTGAATGGCGTACCTGAAGACAAAAAAATGGTTAACAATAAAGCACAGTAAACAGTAAAGTATAAATAATTACATACCTGAAAAACAAACATGATAAAACATAATAACAATAACAATAACAATAAAACACTGCAGAATAGAATACAGTAAAAAAAGAGCAGAACAATAGAGAGAGAGAATAGAGAGAGAGAACAATAAAACGACAACTATTTTTTTTTATTTTATATATATATATTTTTTTTTTTACACTTTTTTTGTAACTAACTTTTATAACGGTAACCGGTTCCAGGTTCGGGTCTCTCAAAATGCGATGGCATCTTGGGAGACCCTGTGAAAGTGTGCCTAGTCTGTGCAATGCTGTACCCTACGCTAATACTCAACTAGTGTATGGTAGCGTTCAAAACATTCACCAATGCAAAGACCAGGATTGTCAGGACAGGAGGGACAATAATAGCGGGTGTCACGCCTATATCCGCGTTTGCTGCAGACACAACATCTTTTTGGGGGGGTTCGTTGGGTAGGGGTACTCGGGAGCACATAAAAATGCCTCTCATGCAGCCGACTGCATTTGGTTGGGGATGTGAATGGGGGAAGTACGGGCGCTGCAGAAGTGGTGGGTTCCCAATTAGGATTGGCGAATGCAGCAGGAAGGGCACTATGGGCACGACGGGCCTGTGTTTGTCTTTTTGGTGGCAGCGGGACACTACTTGTGCTTGCCACCTCACCAGCTTCAACTGCACTTATGGGACTCGCCACGTCACCAAGTGTTACTGCAGCGCTGGTTTGACTACGACCGGGGTGTACTAGGCCGCTGGTGCTTGCCAGTTCAATAAAAAGCTTCCAAAAAAACTGTTAGCGATCGCAGGGATCAGGTCTGACTCTGCGAACGCTGCAGTTATGCGTTTAGTGTTTTGTAAGTGTCAGTGATCGATCGATACTGCACTTGGGTGGGCTGGACTGGGCCGGGTGGAGGGGCAAAACGCAGGTGCTAGCAGGTATCTGGGCTGATCCCGCTAACACTGCGTTTTTGGGAACCCTAAACTGCTGGGGACGCTAGTATAGATCTGATCGGATCAGATATTGATCCGTTCAGATACTATACCACTAAAGGAGGCGTATGCTGCGTGCGTGGGTGTTAGTGGTACTGGCGCTAACCTGACGCTGCCTGGGGCCGGTGCTTGCTAGTTCACCAAAATGCTACCAAAAAAACTGTTAGCGATCGCAGGGATCAGGCCTGACTCTGCGAACGCTGCAGTTATGCGTTTAGTGCCTTGTAAGTGACAGTGATCGATCGATACTGCACTTGGGTGGGCTGGGCTGGGCCGGGCGGAGGGGCACAACGCAGGTGCTAGCAGGTATCTGGGCTGATCCCGCTAACACTGCGTTTTTGGGAACCCTAAACTGCTGGGGACGCTAGTATAGATCTGATCGGATCAGATATTGATCCGATCAGATACTATACCACTAAGGGAGGTGTACGGTGCGTGCGTGGGTGTTAGCGGTACTGGCGCTAACCTGACGCTGCCTGGTGCTTGCTTGCCAGTTCACCAAAATGCTACCAAAAAAACTGTTAGCGATCGTAGGGATCAGGCCTGACTCTGCGAACGCTGCAGTTATGCGTTTAGTGTTTTGTAAGTGACAGTGATCGATCGATACTGCACTTGGGTGGGCTGGGCGGAGGGGCAAAACGCAGGTGCTAGCGGGTATCTGGGCTGATCCCGCTAACACTGTGTTTTTGGGAACCCTAAACTGCTGGGGACGCCAGTATAGATCTGATCGGATCAGTAATTGATCTGTACAGATACTATACCACTAAGGGAGGCGCATGCTGCGTGCGTGGGTGTTAGCGGTACTGGCGCTAATCTGACGCTGCCTGGGGCGACGCATATCACCGCCGGGCGATCAGGGGGCTAAACCTTTATTCGGTAATAAACGGCGGGTGCCCTGACACTATAAAAAATAAACGAACTAACCTGCGTCACCCGTAACGGTTATACGGTGATCAGTGGTGAAAGGGTTAACTAGGGGGCAATCAAGGGGTTAAAACATTTATTAGGTAGTATATGGGGGTCCCTGTCACTATAAAACGCTGACGGCGAACCTAAATATTTACCTCACTAACTAGCGTCACCAGCGACACTAATACAGCGATCAGAAAAATGATCGCTTAGCGACACTGGTGACAGGGGGTGATCAAGGGGTTAAAACTTTATTAGGGGGGGTTAGGGGGGTATCCTAGACCTAAAGGGGGGTAATACTCACTGTCCCAACACTGTAACTGTCACAAACTGACACTATGCAGTAATCAGAAAAAAAAAAAAAAAACCTGCTGGTGTCAGTTTGTGACAGGGGGGGGGGGGGGGATGATTGGGGGGGGATCGGGGGGGGGGATCGGGGTGTTTTGTATGCCTGGCATGTTCTACTGTGTGTGTAGTGTGTTGTGCACTCACATTGATGTCTTCTCCCCTCGGCCCGGAACGGAAAATACCGAGCCGAGGGGAGATGACATCATTTCCTTTGCTGCTGTTTAGCATACAGCAGCAAAGGAGTGTTCCCATTGGCCGGCGGCGATCGCGAGGGGGGGGCCACGAACGGATGGCCTCCCCCTCATCTCGGATCGCCGGGGAACAGAACGGGACCGCTTCGGGCACCGGGGGGGGGTCCGATCGGACCCCCCACCCGCGAGAGGCAAATCACGTACATGTACGTGATTTTGCCTGCCCGTGCCGCCTTGCCGACGTAAATCGGCGTTAGGCGGTCCTTAAGTGGTTAACAATGTTACCCATTTCAGCACTGGCGGTGTTCAGTAGCGGGAGCCAAATGGTTACTGCTGCCGTCTCAGCCAATAAGTAAAAAGAGACCCAGGAGAGCCAAGGCTCTTATGCACATCGCTGGATCAAGACAGGGCTCAGGAAAGTTTTAGTGGGGACTGGGGGCGCTGCTATAGACAGAAGGTTTTTTACCTTCATGCATAGAATGCATGAAGTGAAGGTAAAAACCTTGAGCTTTTACAACCACTTTAAAGTAGAATTAAACCTTGAGTGTTTTTTGTTTAACACATCAAGCACAATAAAATAAACTTAAAACATAAAATAAACATAAGATAAAATAAACCTCTGTAAACCATTTGTTAAAATTCTAATCCCAGCAAATTGCAGTTTACAATTTTCAATGCTGGTAGCTCCTGCTCTCTCAGTGCTGCTTCCCCAAACTCTTAACAGGAAAGAATTAAGAGTGGACAGTGCAGTTAGCCAATCTGTTAGCTAGGAAAAGGAAGAGGGGAGGAGGAGGAGGGAGGAGCAGGGGAGTGTCTTCCCATCCTAGGCTATGGGGTTTTGTGTTTCTATTGATGAACACCATGTAGGAAGACACAGCTCTAGTCCCTGCATGCAAGGCTGGCTCTATAGGAAATTGCAAGAGAAAGGAGTCACTCTGAAACAGAAGCCTGGGTCAGCGTCATGGCACCAGTTTAAACAGGAACATAAACAAAGATTAAAAGACAAGGAAGCTGCATACTCAGTAAGTGATTAACCACTTGCCAACCAGTGGCAGCCGAGTCAACCTGCTGCAGTGACTCGGCTGCGCGAATCACCGCCATTGTACGTCAGGCGTGCACGCGGCGATCTGTGGGCATAAGCACAGGTGCTTGTTTGCCAGCGGGGGGGAGCCAATCTGCTGATTGCTCCAAAGAGAGGCAGAACAGAGATCTGCCAGTGTAAGCAAAGCAGATACCCGTTCTGTCAGGGGAGTAGAGTGAGATTGTCTGTTCCTAGTGATTAGGAACAGTGATCTCTCTCTATTCCCTGTCAGTCCACTTCCCACATAGTTAGAAAGCACCTCCCTAGGGAACATTTAACCCTTTGATCGCCCATGGTGTTAACCTCTTCCCTGCCAGTGTTATTTATACAGTAATCAGTGCATTTTTATAGCACTGATCGCTCTATAAATGTCACTGGTCTCAAAGAAGTGTCAAAAGTGTCCAATCTGTCCACCGCAATCCCGCTAAAAATCGCAGATCACCGCCATTACTAGTAAAAAAAAAAAAATAATAATAATAATAAAAATGCCATAAATCTATCTCCTATTTTGTAGACGCGATAACTTTAGAGCAAACCAATCAATATACGCTAACTGGTATTTGTATTACCAAAAATAATATTATTATTATTATTATTGTTATACAGATGTAGAAGAATACATATTGGCCTAAACTGAGGAAGAAATTTTTTTTTTTTTTTTTTTTATATTTATTATAGCAAAAAGTAAAAAAAATTTTATTTTTGTTTTCAAAATTGTCGCTCTTTTTTTGTTTATAGCGCAAAAAATAAAAACCGCAGGAGGTGATCAAATACCACCAAAAGAAAGCTCTATTTGTTCGAAAAAAAGGACATGAATTTTGTTTGGGTACAACGTCACACGACCGCGCAGTTCTCAGTTAAAGCGATGCAGTGCCGCATCGCAAAAAAACGGCCTCGTCAGGAAGTGGGTAAATCCTTCTGGGGCAGAAGTGGTTAAAGCAGCTACTGAAAGTCTTATCATTTTAAGGACTCGCACATATCAGTCTGTTGAGCTACTTTTTTCTGCACACCGACGCACATGTATGGATGCATAGAAAACATTTGTGTGCAGTGCTGTGCAGAAAAATGCAGCTCAACTGACATGGTGTGGACAAGCCCTAAAAAAAAAAAAAAAAAAAGGGAAAAGAAAGGAAAACGAATGCAGCTACCACATATAAGGACTGGTAATCTGCAAAAACTGTCATTTTTGTTTTAGTGCTTAGATTAGGTTTTCAGACTATGGAGACCTGAAAGTATAGCAAGCATTTTAAATTCAGCTGAAAACATAATACACCGAAATTGTAAAAGACAGCAGTGGTGGGAAAAGACTAACTCTAGAAGTAGGTTATTATGAAATTTGCACATTAATAGTGTACAATGCTTCATCTTATTATCTAGTATGACTGCGGAGCAGAAAATCCTAAGAAGCAATTCAAGCATCGTGAAGAGAAGAGAAAGGCCAGTGAGTGTAATATGCTAAAATCTGAAGGCTGGAAAAACAACGTCTGGATAAATGCTAATGGCTAACAATAGTGGGAGGTTGGTTATGGCAAATATAAATCCAGACTGATGGGAGTATGATAGCACAAAATGTGTAAGCATATTTCTAAAGAAAAAAAAGGAGTATTTAAATCTATTTAAATGGATATGTCAACATTGTTGACAGTCTTGTCCATTAAGTCCATTACGTCAGGTTTGATGTTTTACAACCTTTTTTTTAGCTTTGGACAGATTGAGGTAAGATTAAAAAATCTAGGCTCGGTTCCCACTACTGCAATGCGACCTTGATGCAATTTACAGTATGATTATGGGGCAAGACTTTGCATATTCTATGGGTCCAAGTCGCACTTTAAATTGCACCAAAGTAGTGCAGGAACCTTTTCTTAAAAGGGGTTGTAAAGGTAATTTTTTTTTTTTTTTTTAAATAACAAACATATCATACTTACCTTCACTGTGCAGCTCGTTCTGCACAGAGTGGCCCCGAACCTGGTCTTCTGGGGTCCCTCGGCGGCTGTTTCAGCTCCTCCCCGCAAGCATTTACCACCTTAATGCGAGCTCCCTCGCATGGTGGTGAGTGCTTGAGGGCGCGCTCCCGTGATACAGCCGGCGGCTATAGCCGCTCGCTGTATCACTCGGCCCCGCCCCCCGGCGCGCCGCGTCATCGGATGTGATTGACAGCAGCGCGAGCCAATGGCTGCGCTGCTTTCAATCCATCCACTGCAGCCAATCAGCGACCAGGCTGAGCTGCAATGAGGACGAGCAGCGAAGATTCGAGGCGTCAGGTAAGTAAAACGGGGGGGCTGGGGGCGGCGGTACTGTCAAAAGTTTTTTCACCTTAATGCATAGAATGCATTAAGGTGAAAAAATTTTTATCTTTACAACCCCTTTAAATCGCACCGTTCTGAGTCGCATTGATTAGAATGGGCACCGCTGACAACAATGAGCTCTCCCTGGTCATGTGATTCTGTACGACTCAAGTCGCATCAGAAGAAGTCGCACTAGTGTGAACCAGGCCTAAAAGGTGTTTGTTTTACATTTTTGATCTGGATTTGTGTTTGCTTCTTTGGACTCTACCTAAAGTCAGCCAAAACTTTTTATACTAGTTGTTAATAAAGTTAGGACTACTGTTCTTCCCCGTAATTTTGGTGATTTCTCTTTTCTTTAAGAGAGAAAATCAAGCAAGAAAAAATCTTTTCCATCAATTTGACCAATATAAGATGGAACACTGAAAGGGGGATGAAATCCCCAAAACAATAAAAGCATATTTTCAAGACGAGTGGGGAAGTTTTAGACCCTTTTCATGATTTAGTTAACCACTTGACCACTGGGCACTTAAGCCCCCTTAATAACCAGACCAATTTTCAGTTTTCGGTGCTCTCACATTTTGAATGACAATTACTCAGTCATGCAACACTGTACCTATATGAAATTTTTGTCCTTTTTTTCACACAAATAGAGCTTTCTTTTGGTGGTATTTAATCACCGCTGGGTTTTTTATTTTTTGTGCTATAAAAGAAAAGAGAAAATTCGGTAAAAAAATGAATTTTTCTTTGTTTCGGTTATAAAATTTAGCAAATTAGTCATTTTTCTTCATAAATTTTTTGGCCAAAATTTATACTGCTACATATCTTTGGTAAAAGTAAGTACAAATTGGTGTATATTATTTGGTCTTTGTGAAAGTTATAGAGTCCAAAAGCTATGGTGCCAATATCTGAAAATTGATCACACCTCAAGTACTGACGGCCTATCTAATTCTTGAGACCCTAACATGCCAGAAAAGTACAAATACCCGCCAAATGACCCCTTTTTGGAAAGAAGACATTCCAAGGTATTTGGAAAGATGCATGATGGGTTTTTTGAAGTTGTCATTTTTTCCCACAATTCTTTGCAAAATCAAGATTTTTTTTTTATTTTTTTTTTCTTCACAAAATTGTCATATTAGCAGGTTATTTCTCACACACCGCATATGCATACCACAAATTACACCCCAAAACACATTCTGCTATTACTCCCAAGTATAGCAATACCACATGTGTGAGACTTTTACACAGCGTGGCCACATACAGAGACCCAACATGCAGGGAGCACCTTCAGGCGTTCTGGAGCACCCAGGCCAATTCTTATATTTCTCTCCTACATGTAAAAATCATAATTTATTTGCTAGAAAATTACATAGAACCCCAAAACATTATATATGTTTTTTTAGCAAAGACCCTAGAGAATACAATGGCGGTCATTGCAACTTTTTATCTCGCACGGCATTTGCGCAGCAATTTTTCGCACGATTTTTTTTGGAAAAAAATAGTTTTGTGCTTTAAAAAAAAAAAAACAGTAAAGTTAGCCTAATGTTTTTGCATAATGTGAAAGATGAAGTTATGCCGAGTAAAAAGATACCTAACATGTCACCCTTCAAAATTGCACACGCTCGTGGAATGGCGCCAAACTTCGCTACTTAAAAATCCCCATAGGCGATGCTTTAAAACTTTTTACTGGTTACATGTTTTGAGTTACAGAGGAGGTTTAGGGCCAAAATTATTTCACTCGCTCTACCGATCGCAGCGATACCTTATATGCATTCGCTTCTGCATGCGAGCACACGGGGACAGGGGCGCTTTACTTTTTTTTTTTTTTTTAATTGTTCATTTTACTTTATTTTAGTTTGACACTTTTTTCCCCAAAAATTATTTTTTGATCACTTTTATTCCTATTACAAGGAATGTAAACATCCCTTGTAATAGGATTATGGCATGACAGGTGCTCTTTACAGTGAGATTTGGGGTCAATAAGACCCCACATCTCACCTCTAGGCTGGGAAATCTGAAGTAATAAAAAAAAACAATCCTGGCTTCGATCACAGCGGTGAGTCGGTAGAAGCACCGGAGGGTGGCAGGAGGGGGACGTCCCCTCTCGCCTCCCGTAAGAACGATCAAACAGCGGAAGAGCCGCTATGATCATTCTTATGGTGTAGGGAATCGCCGGCTGAAAAAGCTGATATCTGAATGATGCCTGTAGCTGCAGGCATCATTCAGATATCCCCGCACAAAGTCGAGAACGTCGTATGATGGCGGGCGGGAAGCGGTTAAAACGCATTTTTTTTTTTTTTTTATAACACAAAGTTGTCCATTTATACAATATTTCTATATATTTCAGGGGATTCTGATGGCTTCAATGAAGTCAGAGCATACAGACAACAGCAGAATAATACAACAGCATGTTGTGTGCCCACAGCAAGGACACTGCATTCTGTGTGCAAGGACATATTGCTGATGTTTGTTAATGGACGCCATCAACATTACATCACATCACTTGCCTGCTCCAGCTATCTAACATAAGGCTTTGGAGACTCCAAACTCCAATTACTGATGACCTCCAAGGTTCCTCCTCCATTGTCTGTTGACAATACAAGCTCGTTTGACTCATAGAACATATGTTCTTTTGAGTTCAAACTCTCTGGTAAGCCTGCATTTGTTCTGGTGGTGGCACTATCACACTGGTATTTTCACCTTTCATCTACCTTATTGGTTTTACACATGGGGATCAGGACCATCCTACTCCAATATGGACTGCGATTAATCACCGCACACTATTGACACTTGGAGATTACTAGAGGCTTTATTTTATATTATTTTTGCCATATAATTTTTTCACTATATGTATAATTCACCATGTTTTTTATGTTTATAACATTAATTATGGTCATTTAATTTGGCACTTCAGCGCTACACTTTGATGCACTTATACAATATTTCTAACACATAGCATGTACATACCAAAAATGACACCCCAAAATAGATTCTCCTACTCATCCCGAGTACGGCGATACCACATGTGTGAGACTTCCACAGCCTGGCCACATACAGAGGCCAAGTACAGCTGAGTATGGCTGAGCATGGCAGAGTATTGCTGGGTATTGCAGAGTATTGCAGAGTATTGCAGGCTATTGCAGAGTATCGCACAGAGTATTGCAGGTTATTGCAGAGTATCGCACAGAGTATTGCAGGCTATTGCAGAGTATCGCACAGAGTATTGCAGGTTATTGCAGAGTATCGCACAGAGTATTGCAGGCTATTGCAGAGTATCGCACAGAGTATTGCAGGCTATTGCAGAGTATCGCACAGAGTATTGCAGGCTATTGCAGAGTATCGCACAGAGTATTGCAGGCTATTGCAGAGTATCGCACAGAGTATTGCAGGCTATTGCAGAGTATTGCACAGGGAATTGCAGAGTAGTGCAGCGTATTGCTGAGCAAGGGGGGATGGCTGAGCATGGATGGATGGATCCATGGATGTGACTGCACATGTCACAGAGCAACGCTGTGGGCACTACAGATCCAGCCCACAGCGCCGCTGCCATCTGCTCCCTCCCCCTCTGTGTACCGATCGCTACAGAGAGGGGAGGGAGGAACCGGCGTCATGACATGGCGCCGGTTTGTTTACATGTGATCTCTCCGTCATTTGACGGAGCGATCACATGGTAAACGGCCGCGATCAGCGGCCGTTTACCATGATCTGTGATGCGCCGGGTCCTCTGTACCCGGCGGTCACGGATGTTCTCGGGTGCACGCGAGAGCGGAATTCTGGGAGGATGTCACTGTACGCCCTCCCAGAGTTAAGAAACCACCCTGTAGCCGTCATTCGGCTATGGGCCGGTTGTTAAGTGGTTAAAGTTTATAACCTCAAGGGAGATAATTGTTATTCATTTTCTGTGGTGATAGGTATCAGACAGTGTAGGAAATGAAGTGAAATCCCTTTAACAAGGACACAGACAGCATTTAAAACCTGAGAGCAGTGCCAGAACATGGTCATCCAGCGCTCAGCGCAAAGAAGTCAAACTGCTCCCTCCACTCCTCACAATGTGTAAGCTTAGGGCAGTGGTTCTCCACTCCTGTCTTCATAACTGAAATACATCACAGGTGATATAATTTGCTGCTCAGTGATTGCAGTATTCTAGTCTGCATCTCCCCAAGGTAATACATAAAACCTGGCCTGTTAGTGAGTCCTGAAGACAGCAGTCATTCTCTTGTCAAAATCACTGCCGCTGTCACTACTCCTGTCAGCCTTGTAACAGAAGGAAGGCGCCTTCATCCCTACAGTAAACCATTGCACCCAAGGCAGCTGTCCCTCCTGCCCACCCCTTGTCCCAGTCCTGCCTGAGAGAAAACCCTCCTCAGCATTATACAGACATTATTAAAAAATCTGAAAGAGGGTCTAAACCTTTCCCATTTTATAAATACATAAGTAAAATCTTGGCTAGAGTTGAGATCGAAGTAGAAATGGTTCCAAGCACTACATCTTATGTAATCATAAATGTTTAGGGAAGGATAAAAGATATGACAATGAGTTCAGAAGCCTAAATCTGAGGTTTAGCTAAAAATATATATACTGTTGTATACATTGTGCAAGCAGCTGGATCCTGGATAAATCTTCTGTGCAGGTCTTCTTCCTGTCTCTGAACTGCTGACACTGCATTGACTAACCGCTTTGAGTAGGCAGATGGTCAGACAAGTGCAGATGGTCAGACAAGGACATGCCCCCTCCTTCCTTTCCCTCCACTGAGAAAAGTTCTTTCAATGGTTTGTAACACCATTGTGAAGGAGGGAAAGTCTGATCAGTCACAGGATTCTCTCCCTCATTCACAGACCGTGCTATCGGCAGTGCATGAGGAGGAGGAAGGAGGGAGCATGTGGCTTTCGTACTGCCTGTAGTACTGCTGTTCTGCACAAAGACTTGGAGGTTCAGAGACAGGAAGAGGACAGGCCATCCTTGCAAAGAAGATTTCTCCAGGATCCAGCTGCCTATATGACGTGGGGTATACTTCATTACAGGTGAATGATGACAGTAAAGCTGTAGGGATTTTTTTTTTTTTTTTCTAAACTTTAGCTTTAATAAAGCCACTTCCACAATTACTGCTTTTGATTTAAAATCCCAAGCTATTTCGGGTTCACATTTGTTCCAAGCCAACTCCACATTTTAGTCACAAACGAGGGAGCAATGCCAACATGCTTGCGTAACATCTTGTTGAGTCATTGTACATCTGCGATAACAATACTCTATAAAAACACTCTACAATATACAGCGCTGATCTGTTTACCTCTCCTTAATCAATTAAAGTGTTTGTTACCCCAAAATTTCATATTCCTGATATGTGCCTGCTGTATCATGTACTTGTATTAGAAAGTATCCTGTTCTCTTTGTATTGCTTCCTTTGTGTGAAATCCCTGGTGTTCCCTTGCTTTCCTATTAAAAAATGACTGCACTAAGCAGGAGAACACACCTTGGTCAGTTCTCTAGCTGTGCTGAGAACTCAGTGTACTCTCCTCCAAAGATCAGATTGTCCTGACCCGCCCCCCACTGCACAGCCATTCACTGGGAAGCACAGTGTTCTGCTGTTTCTCCTCCCCCCAGCTATGCAGCTGAACACAGAGGGAATGTGATCACTTATAAAAAGGGAAAAAGGTATTTATAATTTTTTTTATATCTATGCAAAAATGGTTTGCCTTTCATTTCTATTTTATACTGAATGGGTTGTTTTACAAGGTGATCGTTTACAATCACTTTAAAAGGGTAAGTTCACCTTTACAGAACAATCTGGAAGGTAAACTTACACTGGACCCCCTCCTTAACCCCCCTGGTCCCGCTGACCTGGAGCACGGCGATCACCCGCTAGCAGACCTTGTATAGCCGCCTCACCATTCGAGGCTTAGAAATTCCCCTGCAGTTTAAGCTCCTAAATGTACCTCGTAAGGAAGTACGTATAGAAGCATTCCAATTGGTCAGCCCCATCACATGGGCGGCATGACCAATCAGAACCTGCTTAGCCTGGCTTGTCACAGCAGGCGAAGAGGAGAGAAAGCCGCGGGGATTTCAAATCCCCTGACCGGTATAGCGAAAATGCGATCGGTCAGAACAGGTGATCACTGGACTACAGGTTAGCGGGACCGGGTGCGTTGGGAAGGGGGTCCAGTGTAAGTTCACCTTTCCAGATTTTCTGGAAAGGTGAACTTACACTTTAAAAAATGTTACATATGTGGTACATCCTTGGTGCAAAGCATAGAACTCCTAAACGTGAGTAGGATTACCTAGTTTTTTTATATACGTTAAATAAAGTGAATGGTTTTATACTGTGGTGATTCTCCCTCGTCTTCCATGCGCGTCACTTGTGACTGTATTCCAATCTTAATGGGAGGAAAGGATGAGGAGAGGAGTGGATGTCCTAGGGCTGCTGTGGTGAACCTTCTGTAGAGTGTTCATATATACCATAGCTGCTTTATCTGGATATAACATCCCAGAACTGGTGATAACATATAATATAACATATAATATCTACAGTACATCTGTGATAAAATTGCTCCACATTCTGAAAAGCAAAATCACTAAATTACTGTCATACTCAGGAACTGTATTTTAAAGCGAAACAAAATAATAGGTACAATTTTTTGGTAAAAGTGATTCTGCCAACGACTGCTGTATCTTTTTGCCATCACGTGCCCATGCCCACTTATTCCCAGACTAGTATCTGTAAGTTGCAGAGAATAAAGGCGGGAGTAGGGGCAACGTAACTCCAGGACAGGAGATAGGTCATCAAAAGACTGGGAGAAAATGTCAATGGACATGGTCGGACAGACAAGGGGAAGTGCGGACCTTGTATTGTTGCAAAAGAGCCCACTAGAGTGTAAGGCTACCATAATGTTTAAGTTATTATGGAATAGCTCTGGGGACACACAGCAGCTTTAGTTCTTCTATTAAAAAAAATAATTGAATTTTGAAGTAATGTATCCCAGTTTCTAACTGTAGCAAATCATACATCATTTAATTGATTTCAAATCCAGAGTGTTTTCTATAAAAAATAATTAAATAATAAAGTAATATTTTTTTCACTGATTTAGCTAAAAGAGGAACTGAACTCTGGAAGCTGTACCCAACAATCAGTCAAAGAACTAGTCACTGGTATTGCCTTCTTGTTTTCTCCAATACTGACTTAAGCAGCCTATAGATGACTTGATTTTTTTTTTCCTTCCACCACGGGTGGAAAAAAAGAAGAAAAAAAAATAAAAAATTGCTCAATTCTTACATAAACGCAGTCAGTTTTGATGAAGGGAATGCCTCTTGCAGAGCTATTGTGTACTGCCAACAGGGGGTTCGTGGGGAGCCTTCCAGGCCGTCAGAACGCAATGATTGCTGCTATAGCTTCTGGTAGTAATTGATTGTAAAAAAAATCCGACAGGCTGGTTGTACCAAGTCAATTGATGGATCAACTTGGGTTTAATCAGCTTGCCCATACATGGATCAAATCTCAGTCGGGCCCTGCTGAACCAGCTGAAGTTTAATCCATGTATGGCTGGCTTTACCATGCATTGTTTTGCATGGTGTGTCTGTGTTGGGGGCCACCACCTTGGTCAAGGTAGGACTTTTGCTTTCTCATGTCAGAGCAATAATAAGTAGCACAGTAATGACATCACCAAATCTCACTGAATGTCTGGTGAGACTAGCAGTCAGAAGTAGCAGTTCCCTAAACAATTGTCTACCTTTGTCACTTATAAAAGGATTTTAGACACACTCCTAGCTGCTATATAGTATGTTTAGATTTGTAAAGCAGGTGATGCTCTCGTGTGAAAGTAACTGCACAGACCGCCGAAATTACAGCGATCTGTGCTCCAGTAGCTTCAGTGGAAAGCAGGTGGGTTATAAGGAGTCAAATAGACCTCTGATGTCTCAGTAAATAGAACCTGTTACAGCAAAATGTTAGACCAATGGTCTCCAACCTTTTTGGCACCGAGGACCGGCATTGTGGAATAAAAGCGTGCCAAGGCCCGGGTGGGGTCTATGCGGCTTTTCGCGGACAATTTGTCAGGGAAATGGCTGGTGTTAGCGCTTCAATCATCACAGCACCATGGCTGATATGGTGTCAGGATGATTGAAGCTCATTATTTCTGTCATTACATTGTAATATAAAATGAAATAGTTCAACTCACCATAATCCAGAATCTGCCATCAGATGCAGAGTGTTACTTGCCACCTTGCCTGCCACCAGATTTGGTTTTACGCTTTCCACATCGCCTGCCTCCAAATGCTGTTTGTCACTTGCCACGTCACCTTCCACCAAATGTGGTTTGTCACCTGCCACCAGATGTGGATTGCCACCTGACACCAGATGTGGATTGCCACGTCACCTGCCACTAGATGTGGATTGCCACCTACCACCAGATGTGGTTTGTCACTTGCCACGTCACCTGCCACCAGATGTGGATTGCCACCTGCCACCAGATGTGGATTGACGCTTGCCACGTTGCCTGCCATCAGATGTGGATTGCCATCTGCCATCAGATGTCGTTTGTCACTTGCCACGTTACCTTCCACCAGATGTGGATTGTTGGTTGCCAAATCGCCTGCCACCGGATTTGGTTTGCCTCCTGCCACCAGATTTGGTTTGCCACCTGCCACCAGATTTGGTTTGCCACCTGCCACCAGATTTGGTTTGCTGTGGTGGCAGCACATGCCAGTGAGAGAGAACAGCGGTGATGCGGGGCCGGTGATGAGCTTATCTGTCTGCTGCCCTGCCTCACCTCCAGCAGTGTAGCGGCTCCGCTGTGTGGGTGGAAGAGCGGTGATCCGGGCGGGCGGTGAGAGATGATCTCATCTCTCTGCTCCCCCACCTTACTGCAGTGTAGCGGCCCCACTGTGTGGGCGGAAGAGCGATGTTCCAGGCAGGCGGTGAGAGATGTCATCTCTCTGCTTGCCGCTGTCGCACATCAGACAGTGCAGCCTTCGCGGCCCGGCTGCAAACAAGCCACGGCCCGGCAGTGGGCCGCGGACCGGGGGTTGGGGAACACTGTGTTAGACCATAAGGGGCTATTGGCTCCTATGTCATAGCAATAAAGTTAATTGTGAAAAATAAATAAATATATTTTTAAAAAATAATAACAAAGTAACATGAACAATACAAAGAAACTAGGGCTGGGAGATTTTCTTAAAAAAAAAAAAATCTTCGATTCTCTTAAAAAAAACTCGATTCACAATTCGAATCGAGTTTTTTTTTTTTTGGAAATCACGCCGGTCCCGAGGCGCTGCGGGCATGAGCTTTTAGGCGAGGCCGCGGCTTCGGCCTAGTCCGCGGCGTCCGGCCTCGCGGACTAGGCCGAAGCCGCGGCCTCACCTAAAAACTCCTTGCCCGCAGTTCTTCAGGCCCAGCGCGGTGTCCGCGCCGTTCCGGAGGCGCTGCGGGCATGAGTTTTTAGGCGAGGCTGCGGCTTCGGCCTAGTCCGCGCCGTCCGGCCGAAGCCGCGGCCTCGCCTAAAAACTCATGCCCGCAGTGCCTCCGGACCGGCACGGTGAAAAAAAAAAAAAAAATCGATTTGCTTAAATTTTGAATCGATTTGACCTCTCAACTCGATTCAAGATTTAAATCGATTTTTTTCCCAGCCCTAAAAGAAACCCCAAAAAGTCCTCTGTCCCCATGTAAATGCACATAAGAACATAAACATACAGTATGTGGCAATGTACAGAAATGGCGATTGCGTGGGGGGCGTGGCCAGCAGTGGAGGAAGATGGCTGCTATCTAGCTGAGCTCTGCAGCACTGACTTTTCCTGAAGCGACACACGGCAACTAAAAGAGGTATTGAGGGCACAAAAAGATACTGGAATATCTGGAGTAATAGCGTGTCACAATGGGGAAAAGGAGCGACCGCGGAGGACCCAGGAAATTGGGGTCATTTAAGAATCACTATAGTGATTCTGTGAGGAAAAATGGCGCAGCTTTACCTCAGCACTCCAGGGCCGAACAGCAGCCAGCACGCCTCAGTGACAGAGACCGTAAGCTTGGTAACACTGAAAACGGCAGATATGTGTCTGACCCTGACATGGGGGAGGAAATTATTGGACCTCAGAGATACAGATATCAAAGAAATGCTTCTGTCCCTGAGAGGAGCGATTCAACATGATGTGCAGTCATATATGTACAAAACTAATGTGGCAATAGAAGGTCTAGGAGTAAGAATTGATGACATGGAAAATAAAATGGAGGATGTCGCTGACACGCATAATGAATTGGTAGACTCCCATTTTGAGCTAATAGAAGAATTGAGGCAACTTAAGTGTCAGAAATCAAGGACAGATCCAGACGCAATAATATAAAATTCAGAGGAATCCCAGAAATTGTCAAAAATACTGAATTACAGGGATTTTTGAAAAAAAAATTATGTCTGACCTACTCCCCAAAATCCCGCATCAGGAGCTGACAATTGACAGGGCTCATCGATTGCCAAAACCTTTGCATATACCAGAAAAACTCCCGAGAGTTGTTATTGCGATAATTCATTTCTATCATATTAAAGATCTCCTGATGCAAAGCGCACAACAATATGTCCCACTACCTGAGCCATATGCAGGTATTTTTTTCTACTCAGACCTTTCACAAGCAACTTTATTGGCATGGAAAAACATGAATTAGATTACTAAATTACTCCGTTCTCATAATCTCAAATATAGATGGGGTTTCCCAACCAAATTGATCATTGATCGTAATGATGTTTCCTACAATATCCATACATTGGATGATGGCCTGAAGTTGTTGGGGAAATGGGGGTTACTCCCCATGGATGAAGATAACTCTCAGAGCAAATAATTTGCAGTATAAATCGCACAAGAAAAGCAACTTGGTTATGCCTAAACTCACTGGATTATTACAGTTCACTGCTTATATTGCTAAACCCTCAAACCTATCTGTTCTCAGGGAAACTTTTACCCTGGAAAGAGAAGGTAAATTTTCCCCTATCTATAAGTGCACATTGGTGCACCCTACATTTGCATGGCGACTCAAAGTTTTTCTTCAACGTTCTGAAATTTTATGATTGTTTCTATTTTTGTCTCCTTATATTTTTTTCTAACGGGATTTCAAAATTACTCATACATTCTATGAGAATCTATCTTTTTTCTTTCAAGGTTGGTCTCTCCACTCAGGAACATGATCATTATATATCTTGTCTTATCCACAATAGGATGTCGCTGCTACTTATCAACACCTTAAAAAATGTTGCAACTTAAAATGTTTTCTCTGAACACAAACGGGCTTAAGAGTCCTCATAAAAGAAAAGCTCTCTGGACTGATGCTATCAAACTTCAGAGTGACATCATATGTGTACAAGAGTCGCATTTTGCGAAAGATAAAAGCACCTACATTTTCGCATCCTCTTTTCCCACATATCTTCTGCTCTAACAACCTCAAAAAGAAGAAAGGTGTTATAACAGCAATCAAAGGGACAGTCTCATTCCACCTTTTGGACTCAGTAATAGACGATCATGGTCGGTATATAATTCTAGTTTCTATTATAGACAATGTTACTTACACAATAGCCAACATTTATGCTCCTAACAAGCATCAACAAAAATTCATCCGTAAGCTGTTGAGAAAGGTACGGAAAATACAGAAAGGGCATATTATCATCTGCAGACATTTTAATGCCCCGATGGATCCTAATGTAGATACTACTAAAAGAGACCGCACAAGTAGATTGAGCCTTGGTAAGATTTTCGCTGAGGAAGATTTATATGATCCATGGAGGTGTTTACATACTACTGAAAAAGACTACACATTTTTCTCTAATGTACATAAAACGTATTCCAGAATTGATTTCTTCATTGCAGACAAAATGCTCTTACAAAAAATTTCAGATGCACAAATTCATAATATCACTTGGTCGGACCATTCACCAATCACTTTATCTATTACGACAGGCCAACAAGGCCTAATGTCAACCTTTTGGAGGAATAATAAATTTCTATTCTCTCAAGAGAGATATGTGTCTGCAATGAAGAACAAATTGACAGAATTCTTTGATTTTAATGATAATGGCTCTACATCCACTACAAATCTGTGGTGTACACACAAAGCCTTTATGAGGGGTATCCTTATCCAGGTGGCATCTAGGGATAAAAGAGAAAGGCTAAAATTTGTTGATACCCTTTTAAGAGATATATCTAGTCTTGAAAAAGAACATAAGTTAGAATTTTCTGGAGATTGCTTATTACAAAAACTCAACAGCAAAAGGAATGAGCTTAGGACAACTTTAGTAACTAACCATGACAAATACCTCAAACGACTGAAATTTAATTATTACTCCTAAAATAATAGGGTAGGCAAATTGATGGCTTCTGTACTACGTCACCGCCAAAGAACACAAAAAATTGATAAACTAATTCATCATAAATCTGGGAAAGCATTAATAAACCCACAAGAAATAGCAGATGCTTTCTCAGATTATTATGGAGGTTTATACAACTTAAAAAATGACAAGGATACTATCCAACCAATGTTAAAAGACATTACAGTATTCTTAGACAAAGTGAACTTACCCAAATTGACTCTAATACACTTGACGCACTAAATCAACCCATATCGTTAATGGAAACCCAGAAAGTTATAAAAGACCTTCCGCTGCATAAATTGCCAGGTAATGACGGTCTATCCAATAAATACTACAAAACATTCATTAATATTTTAGCTCCGCACTTAACAAACCTGTTTAATTGCATAGCTACAGCCAAATGTTGCCCAAAAGAACTATTAGAAGCGGTAATAATTACTCTCCCGAAATCTGACAAAGACTTGACATCTCCTTTAAACTATCGACCAATCTCGTTGCTCAATTCGGACATAAAAATTTATGCCAAAATATTGGCCAATCGTTTGTTAGAAATTACCCCTTACCTGGTCGACTCTGACCAAGTAGGCTTTTTGTTAAGGGTCGTCAAGCCCCGGACAGCACGAGAAGGATGATCAATTTAATTAACTACGTTGAGAACACATGAACGCCTTCTCTGCTCCTAGGTCTGGACGCAGAGAAGGCATTCGATAGAGTGCATTGGAACTATATCTCCAGGACTCTTGAGAAGTTTGGATTTTCAGGATTTATCCATGAAGCAATTATGCTACTTTATACACAACCATCAGCAAAAGTTTCCACCTCGGGAATGTTGTCTAAGACTTTTAACCTCAAGAATGGCACCAGACAGGGTTGCCCACTCTCACCCATTATATTTTCTTTGGTAATTGAACCCTTGGCGGAAACCATTAGGTCCAATGAAAATATTTTAGGAATAAACATAGGTGATAAAATACATAAAATTGGGCTATTTGCCGATGACATCATTCTATCTTTAACTAGTCCCAACAAATCCCTGCATGTGCTACAATCAACACTTAACTCCTTTAGTAAAGTATCTTATTACAAAATTAACAATAGGAAAAGCTTTGCCCTACCTATGAATATATCTAACAATACCTCTACCATCCTCAAAGAAAAATATAATTATAATAATTGGGATGCATCTTCGTTCACCTATCTAGGTAGCAACCTTACATTTCCCGCAAAAAAACTATATGCAGCTAATTTTCCTAAGTTATTAGACTTGATTTCTAAAGATTTTCAAAATATAAAACAAACGCACCTATCCTGGATAGGCAAAATTGCAGCATTTAAAATGCAAACCCTACCCAAGATACTCTACCTTTTTAGAGCCATACCTATTCCAATACCTTCAAGCTTTTTCAAGATTCTAAATACTAAATTGAGAAACCTGTTCTGGAATAACAAAAAAACCAAAGGGTAGCTTTCTCTATTTTAACATCTTCTAAAAACAAAGGGGGTATGAACTTACCTGATATGCATAAATACTACTACGCAACACTTTTGGATCAAATGAAATACTGGTTTTTCCCAAATGACGATAAGCTGTGGCTATCCATTGAAAGAGAAATCACCAAGGGAAATGATTTATGATTTTATTTGCCCTAAATTGCTTTTCATTAAAGCTATCCTGTTAGCATGGAAGTTTCTTGTCTCAAACTTCCATGCTCTAGGGCATTTACAAAAGATACCTATACCACTCAGAGCCCTTGACTACTGTAGAGCAAATGGATTGCTGAGGGCTTTAACTTTTACGTACACCTGCCCTCAGGATACAAAGCCATGATTGATGATAAGTTAAATAAGCTTAACCATCTGCAAAGCTTTAATCCACATCAAGATTTTGAAATTCCATCTTTAATTTGGTCACACCTCACCATTAACAAACATGTAAAACATAAAAGTATAGCTTTCTTCTATAAAGTTTCTCAGTATCCTAAATATGAGAAAAACCCTAATATGTATAAATGGGAAAAAGATTTAGGACAATCCTTTTCGGACGAATGTTGGTACAATGCTATGAGAATAAACCAAACTGCAACATCCTGCTTAGAGCATTGGGACAACTCCCAGAAAATATTGAATAGATGGTACCTAACTCCTTACAAATAGCTAAAATATATCCATCTACATCACCACTATGCTGGCGTTGTACAGATCAAGTTGGTTCCTTATTCCACATTTTATGGAGTTAAAAAATCTGACCTGTTTCTGGAACTCGATATCCACCTTTATTGCCTCTCTCACAGGCAACTTGTTAAAACTATCACCTGCTATGGCCCTTTTAGGTATCAACCTTGACACTTTCCAATTTCAATACAGAATATTAGTGGCGAATATTCTTATAGCAGCTAGACTTACCATAACGAAAATGTGGAAATCAATTGAGGCCCCTAACCTGTGTGATGTCATTCTTAGAGTCAACACCCAGGCGTACTATGAAATACTGTTAGCACTTAAAAATTAGAACGTAATTCACTTTAAGAAGCACTGGTATGTATGGATCATACATCCTAAAGCATCTACAGTACTAAAAGACTTGTACGCTCAGTCTTAACTACCACTAGGTAGCCTGTGGGTATCACTTATTCCATGTAGAGACTTATGCTGCTTTCATTTCCTGATTGGTTTGACTTGCTAGAATACATTGATTTACTAGACGACATCCTGTTCTCTCTTTTGTTTATTCAAGTTAGAATAGACCTGTTCACAGTTTACTCCCCTAGGGGTGAATAGGTTTATTCTTGGATGTTTACTAGCTAGAAACTGAATTCAAAGATATGAATTTGAAGGATTATTCACGATTATTATACTGACTTAATGTATTTATCAAAAAAGCATTTGCTATACTATGTAACTGTAATGGTGTGAATCCTGTTACACCTTTCTTAATGTCTTTATTTGTTATTTTATGTTCTGATAACTAAATAAAAAATTGAATGTTAAAAAAAAGAAATGGTGATTGTGTTATACATGTTACATATTGCTGCAAATGTCAGAGAGAGCAATAATTTCTGGGCCATCATTCAGTTACAGTAACTCTAACTTCATAGTTGGTAAAAGCTTTTAAAGCAACTCCTATAGACAACTTTGGGCACCAAAGTTTGTCACCATTTCACAGGCATGCACAATTTTAAAGTAATTGTAAAGTCTCATTTTTGTTTCCTTAAAAATAACAAACACTTTATACTTACCTGCCCTGTGCAGTGGTTTTGCACAGAACAGCCCAGATCCTCCTCTTCTTGGGTCCCTCTTCGCCTCTTCTGGCCCCTCCCTCCTGTCGAGTGCCCTTACGGCAATCAGCTTGCTATGGAGGCACAGCTCCCTGTGTCCATTCAGACATGGAGCCTTGGTTCGGCCCTGCCCCCCTCTCTCCTGATTGGCTAGCTGACTTTGATTGACAGCAGCGGGAGTCAATGGTGCCGCTGTTGTGTTACAGCCAATCAGGAGGAGAGTTTTGGGTTGGCCAAGACACTCAAGAACATCGCTGGACAGAGATGGGGCTCAGGTGAGTATTAGGGGGGCTGAGGGGGGGCTGCTGCACACAGAAGGGTTTTTATCTTAATGCATAGAATGCATTAAGATAAAAACCCTTCTGACTTTACAACCCCTTTAAGGCTTGACATGTTGGGTATCTATTTATACATCACAACTTCATTTGTTTATAACTTTACAAAAAAAATAGGTGATAAATTGTGTTTGTGTGCACTAAAATTATCTTTAGTATATAGCGCCTGAAAAACATGTATGCTAGTATCATGTGACCTAAAGAAGAAATATAGGTATATTTAAAAAAAAAAAAAAAAAAAAAAAAACACATACACACACACGCACACGCACACGCACACACACACACACACACTCAAGTCTATGATCCTGCAGCTGTCCCAAGTTGGCTCAATAGCCTGCTGTCAGCCGACGCTGGGTCACAGCAGTCCAGAGTAAGTACACTACTGTGCCCCACCGGAGAAGTATAGCCATATTTCTCTTTTTTTTTTAATGAAAAAATGACCCTGGTAAAAAAGTGGTTAACCTTACACTGCAGATACAGTCTTTTTTTTTTTGGGGGGGGGGGGGGGATAAATAATTTTTATTCCAATTTTTTATTTTTTTTTGTGATAGAAAAACATATTATAAAAGGAAAGTAAAGAAAATGGACATATGTGAATAAGCCTTCCAATAGAAATATGTTGGTCATACGTGGCAGAGTATCACATTAAAATGCATAGAGCAGACACGGTAAAAAAAAAAAGTCTCTCTGTTCCAACAACAGCAAGCATGTATATAAAAGGCTTTTAGCAAAGTACAGTATTGCATTGTATGTACCATTCAACTAAACAAAATAAAACCAGTAACAAACAAGTGTCTGCATATACCCAAAAGCATGTAGGTAAATATATGTGTGCATCAAAACCTCTAGCTCTCAGCACTATTCAGGAGGTTGTATAATTAAAGCCAAGGAAAAGTAAAAATCTGCCTATTTCCATAATGATCTATCCCCAGCTATTAAAGTTAGAACGGTAGCAACCAGAATTAAAAACCAGTGAGAGGGGGGCCAGGCCCGGTACCATGAGCCATGGCTCCCACAATTTGGAAAGTTTATTTGGAGTGCCCCTGTATTGGTATATCTGTATTTCAAACAGTAGGGTATTACTTACTTGAATTTGCCAGTTTTCAAATGTGGGAGGACTAGGGGATAGCCACTCCATAGCTATTATTTTGTGGGCTATAAAAAACAAACGTATCACAGCTATTCTAGTCTCGGGAGAGAATCGCTCCTCATCAATATCCCAAAGCATAGCATTTAAAGCATTTCAAGTTCTATCTGAAAGACTCTATTGATGGTATCTACGGTCATACTCCAATAGCAGACCAGCTTGGGGCATCGCCACAGCATATGAAGAAGATCTGCCAGGGATCTTGGTCTACAACCCCACTGGTATAATCTAAGTGGAGTATGGTATACTCTATGGAGAAGAAACAGAGGAGACATCCTTTGTGAAGGCTACAGAGACACCTGAGTTACTAGATCCAATATATTATTACATGAGTCATCGGATATGTCCCCTAGATCTGTCTTCCACCCTCCTCATCCCGGGAGACCTATATGGGCCACTCAGAATGCCTTAAGCCACTTTTACTAGAGGTACCTGCAAGTGAAGTTATTAAAGGCATGGATTGCACAGACATACTAGTGTTCTTAGATTGACAAGCTAGCGCATGCCTCAACTGCATATATTGGAAAAATCTAGTAGAAGGCAAATGATAGGAGGCCTACATATCTTGATAGGAGCGTAGGACGGTTTGATGATACAGTTGGACAACAAACTTTATTCCCCTTTCATACAAGAAATTAAACCCTTCCAGTTTACCCAATTCCTCTAGTCTGAGGTTATCCCATAAGGGCATGTACTCTGAAATACCGTCATAATTCATAATGCCTTTCATGTCATTCCAGACCTTATGCATAAGGATAAAGGTGGGACTCAGATTAGCATCTGTAATTGGTGGTAGCCTTCAATTGCACCAGTAGGCTATATTCAGAGGAGCGGGAAAACAGGATAGACTGAATAGGATCAGCTATGTTGATCGAGTCCCAACCAGCAAAACGCTGCAACTGTAAACCTCCTTCTGTTTTAGGTAATTGTAGACTGGATAACCCAATTTAGATGCACAGTTTTTAGTGCCAAGGCACCCTCACATATCAGGAAGTGTACTGCTAGTTTTTAGATTGCAGAAAAAAAAAAAAAGTAAAATTTTCAGGGTACAGCTTAGGCACAAATAACATTTCTAAAATATTCCCTTCAATATAACACATTTTCACTTTCTGAGTTCCATTTTAAGGCCTTAAGTACACAATTGTCAAAATACCCGCAGATGCATTCTGAGCTGATTTCCGGATGCATCTGGAGGCATGCAATGCTAAATACACATCTAAATGTTTAGCAGCAACTAAACATTTGGTCTAACTGCATTTACATAAACAAGAAATGTGTGCATTCCAGGACCACTTAACCTGGTTTTAGGCAGATAAACACATCTACATGCAAGTACATGCAAAAGATTTTTCAGCTTCAAGAGCTATTGAACAGTGCGAAGATTGGCGGCTCAAGGGTAAGTATTTATTCTTTTCTTTACAAGCTGACCTGTTTAAAAACTTTTAAAAACTAACAGATACCCTTTAAAGCAAAATTGTGCTTTGCTCAAGCAAACCTAAGCAACGGCCTTGTGTTATGCAGTATGCAGTCATCTTTCCTTCCCTCCCCTGATGCTCCATTCCACCACAGCAGGTGCAAAAAATACCCAGTTTATCTAGATATGGGAGGAGCTTGTGATTTGCTTTCCTTCCTCCCATGTGGCAGCACTGGTGCATGGTGACTGGCCCAGGGTTGTCACATCCCCTCTTCCAGATGAAAAGAAAAAAAAATGCCCATAAAGACTCCTGGAATCATCTTGGCCTAGGCCTAGGCCAGCCTTTGTCAACCTTTTCAACACAGAGGAACCCTTGAAATAACTTTCCAGTCTCCGGGAACCCCTGTTAAAAAGTACTATATCTACAACTCGTGATACATTAATGTGATGGTCAGTGGGAAGGACGCTCCTTACACTTGTGGTCATTGGAAAGATTTAGCCCCTTACAGATAGCTAAAAAGATCAATGGTGTCAGTGGGAACTTATCTGAGAGGCAGAAATCGTTCATTGCTCAAGGAACCCCTAGCAACCTCTGGAGGAACCCTACAGTTCCATTGAACCCTTGTTGAGAAACCCTGCCCTAGGCCATAAAATACATTTTTTTTTTTTTTTTTATGTAAAATAAGTAAATAGAATATCCCTTCCTATCTATTTACTAATGCTAGTACCATAAGGATTTAAAATAGTTAATGTTTATTGAGACTCAAGATAGTAATGCACATAAAAGAACAGATTTTAAAATCAACGATTAGCTGTTTTCAATCACCAATCAAAAATTATAATTTTATTACAAATCAAAAAGCAGCTGATTGCCAGCGGGAAGCTAAACTGCTCATTAGCATTAGCTTAAAATTCCCCATATACAGCTTTAAAATCAATGCCAATATTCATTCATTAAATTAAAAAGCATTTGCATAGAGTTATATTATACTTCATTTTAGAAACATTTATTCCTTGTTCTCAAGCAATGTGAATTCCCTAGTCAGCTTGTGATGTTAAGCAGTATCATGGGAGGAGATACTTGTTACTGTGCAACAGCTACCCAGCTAACAATGTCCTTCATAAAAACAATGTAAACAAAACGGGTTCCAAACTCCAGCTGTTGGAAAACTGAGGATTATGGGAGATTAGTTTCATAACAGCTAAGAGCTTTCATATGTACTTACGAAACAAACTTTCCCACTTCCACTTGGAGTACCGGATCCCTTAGCTGAACCTCAAGCAACAAATCTTCTGCCTGAATGGCATCACCAGTTTTCAGAGGATGGGGAGAGAATATACGGAGGTATCCATTGTAACTACCAACAATGATTTTGTCTAGGGAAACAAAAAATGAATTTTTTTTTGTTTATTGCAGGAAGAATGTGCTATTAGAGCAGTAAGTTAATAGTGATTTTTTTTTTCCAAATGCTTCTTATAATTTTCAAAAACTAGTCATGCTGGTGGCCACTTCCACCATTTGGATACAAAAACTGGAGTCGAAAGAACAGTAAACAAGTATGTTTAAGCGTGAAACTGCAGCTCACCATAGCCGATCCTAGTGTCACTGTTCGGGCCATGCCCGCTGACGTGTTTCGCCCTGGCCACCGGGGGTTTAATCATAGAGGTGGGTGGTGGCAAAACATGTCAGGGGGCATGGCCCAAGGAGCGGCATTGACTGAGGCTTTCACATGTATGCATCCACACCAGGATCGGTTATGGTGAACAGTAACTTCCAGTCCAGGATACATCACATCACATGACAGGACAATTGGAAGTCCAACAGGCTAACGCATTTCAAGTACTTGCTCCTTGGTTGGTTTTGAAGAAGAGACAAGTCCTCGAAACATGTTAGCCTGTTGGATTTTCAATTGTCCTATCAAGTGATGTAATGTATCGTTGACTGGAAGTTGCTGGTCAATATGACATTTTGATGTACCTGTCAGTTTGTGAGTATATTACTTATCACTGTTTTATGAATTAAAACCTTCTGTGTGTAGCAGCCTCCGCAGCACCCCCTAATACTTGCCTGAGCCCCATCTCTATCCAGCGATGTCTGACATGTTTTTTTTTTTTTTACATTTTTTAAAATAACAAACAAGACTTCACTGCAAGTCAAATTTTAGGGACCCTCTGCAAAAGAAATGTTAGTTTTGGCGAGGTGCTCCCAAAGGGGCATTTACTTCTGAAGGGATGCAGACCTTGTAATTTTTCTCAACAGAACATGGAGAGTGTACCAGCTGATTATAATGAACCAGATCCTACAATTCAGAATCAGTCTGCAAATGACACAGTGAAAAAAAACATTTTTTTCTTCAGAGCTGCATTAAAGTTTGCAAAATTTTCTGCAATGTACATAAGTCACCCAGAGGGGACTGTTCATTTATCAACAAAAGTGGAATTCCATTTTAAAGATACTCTGAAGGGAAGGAGGGGACAAACTGCTGCAAGCATGAGATACCTGGACATTCTTGCAGCGGCCTCCCACACCTTCCTGCCTGTCGAAATGCCAAACCATTCTGACAGGCAAAGCTCCAAGTCTTCCAGGTAGAGTTGGAGATTAATGTCTCATCCCTAAGCATTTCTACTGGTCTGTCACTCTAAAGGGCAGCCTAACTCACTAACAGAAGAAAGGTTGGGCAAGCTTCAACATTTTGGTGGAGGCAGGATAAGTTTTATTTAAGAGATGAGGTTCAAGGGAACGCCTGTCCAGAAAGCTGGACAGATTGGGGTAGAAAATTCCAGAAGATGGGAAAAACTCTGGAAAAGTCCAGGAGTCAAGCATGGGAGGAGGTGACAAGGGGGCTAGAGAGCAGGGGATCTTAAGAGTAGTGGAGAAGATGTTTTGGGTGATATTTTGATTTAAGGTTGGTGATGTACCCGGGAGTAACCCAACCAACTGTTAAAACCCACAAGATATAGAAATAGTCAGTTAAAGCGAAGCAGAGTACATAAGACACAGCCTTTAAATCTGCAGGGCAGCAATGTTAACAATTGTGCCTCAAAGCTGATGACTGCACATTATTGATTTCATACAACAAGCTCAATTCAAAATGTGTGCAAACGTCTAATTCCAAACGATCTATCGAAAATTTGTGCGTTTTGTAATCCAATGGTGCCACCACTGATCTCGAAATTTGACCAACCAAATCTTCAATTTCACCTCATTTTGTTACGGAAAAGAACATTCGTGGCCAAGAATCTTCTTTCCTTTCCACGTCACAGCTCATACGCATTTCTTTTTCGATTACCGTATATACTCGAGTATAAGCCGAGTTTTTCAGCCCATTTTTTTGGCTGAAACCCCCCCCTCGGCTTATGCTTGAGTGAGGGCCTCGAGTAAGGGTGCAGCCTCACTGTGCCCATCTGCCGCCGTACCTTTGATTACTAAAACAGCGGGTGTCTCCCGCTGTGTTATGCAGTCTGTTCGGCGGGCGTCCACTGTAACAAAGCCCTGCCTCCTCCTCGTCCCGATAGACGGAACACTGATACGGTTTCCCAACATTGTATCAGTGTTCCGCCTATCACGGACGAGGAGGAGGCGGGGCTTTGTTACAATGGACAGCCTCCGAACAGACTGCATAACACAGCGGGAGACACCCGCTGTTTTAGTAATCAAGGGTATGGCTGCAGATGGTCACAATGAGGCTACAAATGGGCACAATGAGGCTGCAAATGGGCACAATGAGGCTGCAAATGGGCATTGTTTACCCAGTAGCCGCTGCATTTTCCCACCTTAGGCTTATACTCGAGTCAATACGTTTTCCCAGTTTTTTGTGGTAAAATTAGGTGCCTCGGCTTATACTCGAGTGTATACGGTCCATCATCGCTTAGAAATTTGTTCATTTTTCCAAAAATTTCCAACATGCTTCATCATGCAAATTCGATGAAGGCATGAAAATTGGCCTCTAATGCTCAAAAATCAAATAAACAATTATTGAAAGGTATGATCTTCAAACGAAAAACCGCTTGGAATTCAACACGCGTGTGACCAGTCTTAGGCCCTATATTTGCAGCCATGTGACTGCAATTTCAAAATCTCAACTGAAAACAATGGTCACCTTTTTAAAAAAAATAAGAATCCTTATCTTTGTTTTTGAATTGAGCCTAAAGTATAAAGAAGAGTGTGGCATTCTTTACCAACAGAATTGTGAAAGTAAAAGTGGCTCGAGTTGGCACCCAACTGAAATCTACTGTTATACTTCCATGCTGGATTTTACGATGATGTGATGGAATGTAGCAAGGGTTGAATAAAGTCTGACAGACGAGTGATTTCCCTCACCGACCCAAGCCTGGGAGGTAGAACACAGCAGAATTGCTCTAAGTAAAGCGGTCTTTGGGACTACAAGTAACAAGTCTCATTTTTTGTTTATATACTGCATCCTGAGATCAAGAGTATCACAAAAAATCATGAACATTTGAGGAAAGATTGAAAGAATTAAACCACACAAAGCCATATTAAAAAGAACAGTTTTATGAATCCCAGATGTGTTTACCTTGTCCAGACTCACTGTTGTCAACATCAGCCACTGACAGACATCCTTGGTCAAACTCCTCATTTTCTCCAAGTGACGCGGACCACCAATCTCGAGCTTTAAACAGTGACATGTCTGCGCTCTCTAGAAAGTAAAACGTACAGTTTACAAAGCTGATATAGGAAGAATTTCTTCAACACGCAGCTACAGTGGATATAAAAAGTATACACACCCCTGTTAAAATGTCAGGTTTCTGTCATGTAAAAAAATGAGACAAAGATACATTTCAGAACTCTTTCCACCTTTAGGCTGGGTTCACACCATCGCCGCATGCGGCTCCCAGCAGGGGTCCGGTGCGTCCCCGTTCACCGTTTCAGGTCCGATTGCAGCCCGAATTTGAGGCTGAATTTGGACCTGAAAACGGACCAAAAGACGCACAGGACTCCTGTGCAAATTTGAACCAGAGCCACAGCGAATGTATATGTGAACCGGCTCCATAGAGAGCAGGTGAAAATCTCCTGCTATTGCGAATTGGATGCGGAGACCCTGAATCCAATTCGAAATGGCATGAACCCCGACTAAATGTGACCTATAAAAACTGTAAACTCAGTTGAACAACAAACTGAAATCTTTTAGGTGGAGGGAAGTAAAAATAAAAAAACAAAAATAATATGGTTGTTTAAGTGTGCACACCCTTAACCACTTCACCCCCAAAAGAATTTACCCCCTTCCTGACAGGCCATTTTTTGCGATACAGCACTGCGTTGCTTTAACTGACAATTGCTTGGTCGTGCGACACTGTACCCAAACAAAATTTACGTCCTTTTTTTCCTACAAATAGAGGGACAATTTTGACTAAAGAAGAGCGACAATTTTGAAAAGAAACACATTGGGGGTTATTTACGAAAGGAAAATCCACTTTGAACTACAAGTGCAAACTACAAGTGCAAAGTGCACTTGAAATTGCACTTGGAAGTGCAGTCCCTGTAGATCTGAGGAGGACATGCAAGGAAAATAAAAAAAACAGCATTTTAGCTTGCACATGATTGGATGATAAAATCAACAAAGCTTCCCCTCATTTCAGAGCTACCTCTTAGATTTACAGCGACTGCACTTCCAAGTGCACTTTCAGTGCAATTTCAAGTGCAGTTTGCACTTGTAATGCAAAGTGGATTTGCCTTTCGTAAAAAACCCCCAATATCTTTTACTTTTTGCTATAATAAATATCCCAAATTGAAAAAAAAAAAATTTTTCCTCAGTTTAGACCGATGTGTATTCTTCTACATATTTTTGGTAAAAAAAAAAAAAATATATCGCAATAAGCGTATATTAATTGGTTTGCGCAAAAGTTATAGCATCTACAAAATAGGGGATAGATTTACAGCATTTTTATTATCATTTTTTTTTACTAGTAATGGCAGCGATCAGCGATTTTTATCGAGACTGCGATATTGCGGCAGACAAATCTGGCACTTTTGACACATTTTTGGGACCAGTGACAAATTATACAGTGATCAGTGCTATAAAGATGCACTGATTACTATATAAATGTCACTGTCAGGGAAGGGATTAACACTAGGGGGCAATCAAGGGGTTAAACGTGTCCCCTCACTGTGTGTTCTAACTAAGGGGGGAAAGGAGTAACTAGAGGAGGAGACAGATCGTTGTTCCAACTTAGTGAGAACACACAATCTGTCTCCTCTCCCCTGACAGAACCGGGATTTGTGTGTTTTCACACACGCAGATCCCGATTCTCGCTCTGTCACGGGCGATCGCGGGTTCCCAGCGGTCATCGCGCCTCCTACAGCGTCTTAAAGAGCCAACATACAGCTATGACGGCTCGCCCAGGGGAGCCATCCTGCCGCAGTATAACTGCAGCGGCTGGTCGGGAACCAGTTAAACTGATACTTTGTTGAAGCACCATTTGATCTTAACATCTTGACTCCACTCCACTCCAAATCTGTCAGATTGCGAGGGCATCTCCTGTGCACAGCCCTCTTTAGATCATCCCACAGATTTTCAATCGGATTCAGGTCTGGGCTCTGGCTGGGACATTCAAAAACCTTAATCTTCTTCTGGTGAAGCCATTCCTTTGTTGATTTGGATGTATGCTTTGGGTCGTTGTCATGCTGAAAGATGACATTACTCTTCATGTTTAGCTTTCTAGCAGAAGCCTGAAGGTTTTGTGCCAATATTAACTGGTATTTGGAACTCTTCATAATTCCCTCTACCATGACTAAGGCCCCTCTTCCAGCTGGAGAAAAACAGCCCCAAAGCATGATGCTGCCACCACCATGCTTCATGGTGGGTATGGTGTTCTTTTGGTAATGTGCAGTGTTGTTTTTGCACCAAATATCTTTTGGAATTATGGCCAAAAAGTTCAACCTTGGTTTCATCAGACCATAACACAATTTCCCACATCTTTTCGGGAGACTTCAGATGTGTTTTTGCAAAATTTATCCTGGCTTGGATGTTTTTCTTCATGCATTTTTATTGCGTTTTGCTGGGGTTTTTTGGCTAATAGAAAAGTATGACAACTCTGTTAAAGGAGTGCGACTTCGATGCAACTTTACACTCTCTGGCGCTCAAGTCACATCAAAGTAGAACAGGAACTCTTATGTGTCCAAAGTCACATGTTAGGGTTAAGGCTAGGTTAGGATTAGCGGTAATTGTTAGGGTTAGAGCGGTAATTGTTAGGGTTAGAGCACTAACCCTATCCCTAATGATTTACACTAATCCTAACCCTAATGATTACTGCTGACATTAACTCTAACCCTAACTCTCATGGCCCATTCACACCAGAAACTGCATATAACTGTGCATTTTTGACTGCAGGTTTACATGCATTTGAAGCATGCATGAATGTGTTTTGCACTGCGTTTAAAAACTGTGTTTGCAGTGCATTTTTCTATGTTTTTGGGCATGGCTTTCTTGGCTTAAAGGGGCACGGTGCGTTTGAAGCGCAGTCCCTGCATTTGCGGTGCAGAAAAATGCAGCACGCTCTTCTTTTTTTTTTAACTGAGCTGAACTACACTTCAATGATGTGAACTATGGCATTGATTTACTAAAACTGGAGAGTGAAAAATCCGATGCAGCTGTGCATGATAATCAGCTTCTAACTTCAGCTCAAAAAAAACTTGGAAGCTGATTGGTTTCTATGCACAGCTGCACCAGATTTTGCACTCTCCAGTTTTAGTAAATTAACCCCTATGCCCATAGGATTAGCTTGATTTTGGGCTGTCTATGCAGGTGGAGTGCAGTTCAAAATGCATCCAACTGTGTTTGATGTGAAAGGGCCCTAACCCTAACCCTTAACCCTAACATGGACACAATAAAGTTCCTGCACTACTTTGTCACATCAAAGTCGCACTCCATGAACAGAATTGTCATACTTTACTATTAGCCAAAAAAAAGGAAAAGGCATCAAAATCATGTGTTCAAAAATGCAAAATGCAGGCTCAGTTAACATACATGTGAATCAGATCAGTTTTGAACCGCATCCTAACGTGAACCAGACCGGCTTTCAATGGAGCCAGTTCACATATATGCGAGCCGGTTGCGGTGCAAATTAAAAAAGGGTCCTGTGCGTTTTCCAGTCCATTGCTTAGTTATGCCCCGTACACATGATCCGAAAATCAGACGACAGTTCGTTAGTTTTTTTTTTTTGTTTTTTTTTTGCATGCTAGTCGTATATTGAACATGAAGAGCTCACTAAAGTTATGAAAATTCTCGTACGACAGAATGAAAAATCGGAAGTGATGTCATGTGTTGTAGTGTATTTGTATCGTATTTTCAGACGACAACTGTGCTGATTAAACGATTATCGTATGATCTAGTATCGTACAAGAATAATTTTCATGCTTGTCCAATCGGATAATATCGGATGAACTGTTGAGATCAGCTCTCAAAAGCTCTGTACTAACGATCTGATTATTGTACGATCGCTTCGAAAGTGGTATTTTCCGTACCATTTTCGGATCGTGTGTACGGGCCATAAGTCTTGTGCACTTCAGGCTTAGAAGAAAGTTACTAATCAGCAAGAATATTTATACCACATACAAAGCAGCTGACTAATCAACGTGAACGACTTATAATCAAGATCCTGAAATGTAGCATCAGCCTCAGAAGTCAAATTAAATTAAAGATGAACTCCAGGCGAAACACTATATACACAGTTGCTGTTTTACCTGCCAAAAGTTTTATATTTCTTTCCATCCATTCCCTAGATTTAGACAGCCCTGCTGGAGAGCACGGCCAAGATGGTGACCTGATTTTTGTCTACTACAGTTAAGCAATACAACTTGGTCAGCTCCCTGTCATCAGCCTGTGATTATACGGTAAAGTGATTGTAAAGTTAAAAATGTTTTTTTAAATAACAAACATGTTATACTTACCTGCTTTGTGCTATGGTTTTGCAGAGAGTAGCCCTGACCCTCCTTTTCTGGGGTCTGCCACTGGCGCTCTAGACTCCTCCTCTTTTCCATGTGCCACCATAGAAAGCTGCTTCCTATGGTGGCACATATGCGGGTTCGGTCCATTGACACACACAATGCAGATCAGCCTCACCCCCAGCTCCTTCAGCACTGGATTTGAGTGACAGCAGCTGGTGCCAAAGGCTCCCACTGCTATCACTGAGTATAGCAAGCAGGGAGAGAGAGCAGCACCACTGCTGGATCGAGATCTGGCTCAGGTAAGTATTTGGGGGACTGGGGTTGGGGGGTTTGCAAGTTGATAATAAAAGTTTTTTGTACTTTAATGCAGAAAGTGCATTAGGGTAGGTTTTTGATCGCTCTGTTCTCAGTCTTAGAGCCGGCAGGGGACAGATGCTGCATCCACCTAGGGGAGTATGATTTCTATAAAAAAATAAAATAAAATAAAAAAAAAAAAAGCCAAACTTTACTTTTACAACATATATTGTAATACGATGTATATATTACAATATGTTAATAAAATGTAACTACCCTAGTTAAAATACTTATTTTAATTTATTAAGAGATACCTACTTTAAAGCGGAGTTCCACCCAAAAGTGGAACTTCCACTCATTTGTCTCCTCCCCCCTTCCGATGCACATTTGACACCTTTCGGGGGGAGGGGGGACAGGATACTTGTCTTTGACAGGTACCCTGTTCCCACAGCCATGGCTATTGACGTCACCGCTCGGCTCCCTTCTCTCCCTCTGTCGCCGGGTCAGTAGGAGAAAGGAGCAGAGCCTTACCCGCAATGGCAACGGCAGCACCTGACAGCTGATAGAAACATCAGCTATCGTGCAGACATCGCTGGACTCCAGGACGGGTAAATGTCCTATTATTAAAAGCCAGCAGCAGCAGTACGTGTAGCTGCTGGCTTTTAATTTTTGAAGCGGTGGGCGGACCTCCGCTTTAATTAGTATGTATTTATAGATGCCGGGAGTTAAAAGTTAAAGTATAGCTAAAGGCAAAACTTTTTTTCTTCTTTTTTTTTGTTTTGGATAGAGCGCAGAGGGATTCGAATACCTGTCAGTTTTCATTGCTGTCTGTGCCCTCGTTAATGAGATACAACCTTCCTATTTGTCCCGTTTACCATTACCATTGAAAGTTAAAGTAAAAGAAAATCCCACATTTTGGATTTTCCCCAGAAAAGTAATAGAGGGGAAATCTTCTAATGGGGACACTAGTTCTGGTGAGCTGAGAGTCCCCAAGAAATTCCCTTAAAGTGGAAGTCCATTCTAAAACTAAAATCCCTGCATCTATAGCCACCAACATTCTAACACTAACCTCTCTAGCCCTGTAAAGAATAAAATGAGTATAGATACCTTTTCTGCAGGCGATCCGACCCGATCTCCAGTGGTGGAAGCTCTGCAGAGGACACGGCCCAAAAACGGCTGTGAAATGAATGGGGAGTGACGTCACCCATAGAGTTACTATGGGGCTTTCGTTGATAGTTGTGCCCTCTGCACACGCCTCCACAGCTCAGCGTGGGATCGGGTCGGATCGCCTGCAGAAAAGGTATGTATACTCATTATTTCTTTACAGGGCTAGATAGGTTAGTGTCAGAATGCTGGTGGCTATAGATGCAGGGATTTTAGTTTTAGCACGGACTTCCACCTTAATTAGCAGGGATTACCTCTCACTTTCGGTTTGGCTATGAGACAGGAAGTGAAGTGAAAGCACCGCCATGGGACACAGATGGCAAAAAATAAACTTACAGGGGTTATAATCGTCTCTTACTCTATCCAAAATGAACACAAAAAAAAAGGTTTTGCCTATGCAGGTGGTCCCCAAGTTACAAACAACCAACTTACATACAGCTCATACTTACAAACGAAGGGAGACAACAGGAAGTGGGAGGAAATCTACCCCTAGGAAGGGAAATTCACTCCTGTGAGAGTTCCATTAGGAAAAGGTGTCTCCACTGATGCTTTATCACCAATCCTGGTTTCCACAACAACCCAAAATTTTCAAAATCCAACTGTCATAAGGACAGTAAGTGAGGTGAAATCTTCTGAACAGGGGCACAGACAGCAAAACAAATGTTACAGGGGTGTTAACCCTTCTCTATGCTATCCAAAAAACTTAAAAATGATTGTTTTGGCTGGAGCTACACTTAAAAAAAAAAAAAGTATTTGTTCCGACTTACAAACAAATTCTTTGTTTGAAAAGAATTAAAAGCGGAGTACCACCCATTTAAAAAGTCAGCAGCTACAAAAAGTGTAGCTTCTGACTTTTAATAATCAGACACTCACCTGTCCCACGGTCCAGCGATGGGGGTGCCCCGCTCCTCTCCCCCTCCTCTCTGCGGCGCCAGGATTTCTAACTGTGGGCGCCCGGCTGTGTGGCTCCCGGCTGCATTGCGCATGCACGAGCCGTGCTACACGCTGTGAATGGCTGGGCAATCTTCTATAACCTGTGACATGTCCCAGAAGATTGCATGGAGGGAGGGGGAAAGGTGAACTTCCACCGATGCCAGGGGAGGCAGTGGGAGCTGGATGCCTCTAAAAACAGGGTACCCGCTCCCCCCCCCCAAAAAAAATAAATGGCATGCCAAATGTGGCATGTCAGGAGGTCACCAGCACTTAAAGCGGAAGTTCCATATTTGGCTTTAAGAGCAAACCTACGGACCCTATCTTGTTTGCAACCCGGGGACTGCCTATAATTCTACTTTAATGCATTTCTTAAGCCACTGTGCTGTCACTTTAAGAAAGAAGGCAAACAGATATGAAAACTTCTGTATATATACAATTCATGCACATCTCCCCATGTTTAGCCCTTTAAAAAGGCTGCAAGTACAAAAAAAAGCACGTTGGTAAGCCAGAAATCTTGTGTACTGAGAACTTCCTTTTTTAAAGCGGGGTTCCACCCAAATTTTGAACAATATCTGTATGTATTCTCTTCCTTGCCTAGATGCTGACATGCTGTTTAAAAAAATTTAAATCGCCGTAATTACCTTTTATTTTTCTATTCTTCTTTGCACTTCCTGGTTCTCCTCCCGTGGGAGTAGGCGTGTTTCTAGCCTCTCCCAGACTCCGCACAGTCTCCTGGGAGCTAGTCTCAGGCTTCCCAGGATGCCACTGAGCATGTGCGGGAACGAGCGGTGAATGCTGGGAGCACAGCATTCACCACATCCAGGAAATAAATGCTTGAGGGCTTCAAATGCCCACAATGAAGATGGAAACTGCCTGCAGTGAATAATATAAGTTATTCTTTCCGACGAAATCTGACACAGGCGGACATATTACACACAATATGTGAGTATGTAATGCTGAGAAGAAAAGTTTGTGAATGAACTCAAAAAAAAAAAAAAAAAAAAAACAATAGATGGGTGGACCCCCGCTTTAAGCTGACAACGCATTTCCTCTGCTGCTCTGATGTTGTCGGCCTCTCCCCCTCAGCTCCCATGCCATGCATCTGTCGCTGCCGCCCCTGGGGGAATCCAGCAATTGGTACTCTGGCTGTATCGATTGGTGAGTATGTGTCAGGGCTGGCTCAGCGCTTCCTTCAATGAGCTGGCCGCTCAGCTGTCGGCTAATTGCTAGCTCTCATCTCTCTCCACAGTTAACCAGCTGTTGTGGATCTGCTCATCAGTCCCGCCTACTTAAAGATCTCCAGCTCACTTCATTCCTGCCTTCGCCTTGGTCACATCACAAGAAAACATCTCCTGCGTTCCTGCTTAAAGACTGGCTTTGCTGACATCCCTTCTGGCTCCTTATCCTGCTTGCTGTTCCTCTACTTGGATCCCTGACTTCTGGCCTGGCTGATTACCCGATCTGGTTAATGAACTCTGGCTTGGCTGACTACCCGATCCGGTCACTGGGCTCTGGCTCTTCTTTGACTACGCTTACTCCATTTACCTTTTTATTTTTATTAACAAGTGTGATTTGTGTGTACTCCTGTCTCGGTCTGGTTCATGGTTTCTGACAGTATGGGGTTTATTATCCCTGGCCCCTCTTACCAGTCACCTTAAACATTCATCACTATGTCACATATATACTTTTCTGCTTTTTTAGATACATTAAATATGCATCTACCCCCTGAGGAAGCGAGCTACATTCTCGCAGAAACGCGTCGAGTCTTAATGCCTGTGCATACTGTATGATATTCATACATTAATGTTAATTTTATTATGTGCAATCTTGTTGGCTCAGCAATTGTTTACATCACCCATGTATGTATACTATCTTTGAATAAATATTTTTACTGCATTACTAGTTACTTAGTGCATTATGTTACTTAGTGACTAAACATTGCTCATTTCATCTAAAGTCACAGGACGACTTCTTGTATATAATCTCTGATATCCCAAGTGATGTTGTCAGCCCTACCTAGCTATCCTATGATGTACTACAGAACCCCTCTTTATCTCTATATCATAAGGGGAGGTGTTCTGTAGTCCATAGAATTTAGTCAGGGCTGATAACACCCTCTGGAATTTAAGTGTAGCGCAGGCACAATCAGCTCAAATAGGAGTATACTGCATTTTTAGGAGGATCTACAGGTCATTGTTTGCAGGGTTTTTAGCCACTTGCCGCCCGTCCACCATCAAATGATGGTGGGGCGGGGCGATGCCCTCTCGTTCATCATATGACGGCCCTCCAGCTCTCGCGCACCCGTGAGGGAGTGCATTGCGGCGATCGGTGGTGCGGTGTGTCAGACTACACTGATCTCGGTAAAGAGCCTCCGACGGAGGTTCTTTACCACGTGACACGGCTGATCACGATGTAAACAGGAAGAACCGTTGATGGGCTTTTCCTAACTTGCGTCTGACAGACACTAGTAGAGGAGAGCCGATCAGCTGCTCTCCTGACAGGGAGGGTCTGTGCTGATTGTTTAGCACAGCCCCCCCCCCCTCAGATGCCTACCCAGGACCACCAGGGATTGCCACCACACTGGACCACCAGGTATGCCACCCTAAACCACCAGGGAAATGCCAATCAGTGCCCAGGCAGCTGCCAGTGCCCATCCCCAATGCCTGCCAGCGCCATCAGTGATGCCTATCAATGCCATCTATTAGTGCCGCATATCAGTGCCGCCTATCAGTGCCACCCATAAGTACCCATCAGTGCAGCCTTTCAGTGCCCATCAGTGGCTACCAGTGCCACCCATGAGTGCCCATCAGTGCCGCCTATCAACGCCCATCAGTGCTGCATATCAGTGCCACCCATCAGTACCCATTGTCAGTGCCACCTTATCAGTCCCTGTCAGTGCCGCCTTATCAGTGAAGGAGAAAATGTACTTATTTACAAAATTTTATAACAGAAACAAAAGAAAAAAACTTTTTTTTTTCAAAATTTTAGGTCTTTTTTTATTTGTTTAGCAAAACATAAAAACGCAGAGGTGATCAAATACTACCAAAAGAAAGCTCTATTTGTGGGAACAAAATGATAAAAATTCTGTTTGGGTACAGTGTAGCATAACCGCGCAATTGTTATTTAAACAGCAACAGCTCCGAAAGCTGAAAATTGGCCTGGGCAGGAAGGGGTGTAAGTGCCTGGTATTGAAGTGGTTAAAAAGATAAAACAGTGACACGTGCAAGTATTGCAGACATAAACTGAATATATGTTTTTTTTAATTTTGCTTACACATAAAATGTAAGACTCACAATATCTGTTATTTCTTTAGAAAGCCTCAACTTTGCCTCCAAACACATCTCACCCACCCTCGACCTTGTGAGCGTTGTCTTTGCGCAAGCTCTGCCCAATCTCAAGCAATATCAAGGCTCCAGATAGGAGAAAAACTGAGAAATCATTTGTGTCAGCAGCCAGTGCTGGAGTGGAAAGGATGAAAGGGATGGAATATAAAGAAGGATTAGGAGAAAAAACACTAAATGCACAAATCTGCCATTGTTCAAGGTTATGTATTGGGCCTTAACGGACTAATCCTAGAGTTATGCATTATTCATAAACCAGTCACTGGTTGTCATCTGGCAATACACAGCATCTCTGACACTGGGAACACAAATGGTTAAAGCACGTCAGGAATGTCCTTGCATGCAGTGATCGCATCACTCCTACTAGTAGCAGAACAATAATCTACTTAAGGCTGCTCAACGTGTCAGCCATCGGAGCAATCCTCTTTACAACGTTACCTTCTGCTGACAAAGAGGGAAGAGACCAGTAAGAAAGATGGCACTTGTAATCACCTAAGACAAAAACACTTCATATGATACAATTAGCCTTATTAAAAGTAATAAAAGAATATGAGCAAGAAGTATAAAATTCATATTCAGTGTTGTGCTGCAACACCATTTATCAGATGCTAAAACTGACATTTCTAGTAAAATGGCCACATTAGATAATAATGCTCGATTTATCAAAGAGGGAAGATCTTCAGACATTAATACCATTTATTTAACTTGGAGATGTTAAAGAGGAACTGCAGTCTGCTCACATAATTTGCAATAAAAATATTCTGAAGCTTCCCTCCAACCACTTTGCATATCATTTTATATATACTGTGATTCTGTACTTGCCAAATATGCTGCAGAAATCTCCCTCCACTGAGTCTGGCTGCAGCCATTTTAACTGTGGGCAGCTGAAGCTGCTGCCTGTTCACTTCCTGGATTTACACAGACACACAGGAGGCACACCTCCAGCTCTGCACCTCCAGCTCTCATTGGCCCTCTTATGACTCATCCCCCCTCCCTTCCTGGCAAACTCTCCCGAGAGTGAGAGGGCTGTGCATGATGTCTTAAGCCTAGGCTAATTACCAGACAAGAAACAGGAAGTGGGCTGTATAAGGTAATTACTGGCAGAAAAAAAATGTTTTACTATCCAAAGTTACAACAACAAGGGCAGAAGATTTAATAGATGGAAAAATTATTTATTAGAAGTTCCACTTTAAACACCTGATTCATAAAGCTTTAGCATAAAGTGAGCAAGCAAATTTTTAGCATTAAGGCTCCATTCACAACTAGGCATTTGGAATTGTGGGCGGAATGACCGCGATTCTGCACACAATTCCAAATCGCTGCAAAACGCGGAACGCGTTTGCGATTCCTTTACTTCTTAATGGCATTTCAAACGCATTTCGCGTTTTTCTGTGATTTGGAATTGCAGGCAGAATGCGGCAATTACAAACGCCTAGGTGTGATTGGAGCCTAAAGAGTTACTAAACCCAGAACCCTGCATTTACTATATCTGGTCTCCCACAGTACACAGAACATGGAAATGCAATTATTTTAGTAAATATAAACTGGTAAATAGATTTCCTCATCAGCAGTTAAAGCAGTCTTATGACTTCTATCAGTGTCTGGTTAAGGCCCCTTTCACACTTCTGAGACTTGTCCTGCGACTTGGGACTGCAAAGTCGCATGACAAATTGTACTTCATGATTTCCAATGAGTACAGTTCATATCTGTGTGACTTTAAGTCGCAGTAACTTCAAAGTAGTCCCTGCACTACTTTGGTCCAGCTATGATGCGACCTGAGGTCCATAGACCTCAAGATTACACAGGCATTGCTTCAAGACTTGATGCGTCTGGAAAAATTGTGGCAAAGTCACGTGACTTTCAGGTCGCACAAGTGTGAAAGAAAGCTTGTAGAAGGAATTTTCATTCTCCTCTGACTGTCCTATGAGGCTGCATGACCCCTGACCCTCTATCTGGACGGTGCTGATCACATGCACCCTCCCAAAAAAAAAAAAAAAAAAAACTCTCTAGCAATACACATTAAACTGAGCATGTACAGAGTGCCCCCAAGGCTCTGTACTATCTGTAAATGAATTGGGGACTGTGGAAGAAGGGGGGGGGGTCAGAAAAGACAGGATCAAACAGCCTTTTTACACAATGTAGAGGATTAACCTCTATGGTTCCACAATGAGTATAACAAGCAGGGCCGTCTTTAATATATATTGGACCCTGGGCAAACATTTTCTTGGGCCCCCCATGCAATCATTATAAGCAAACATAGTGTGTAGAAAAAAAAAAAATCCTAATCGCCTCCCCATAGTAGTACAGTGCCTATCAATGCCTCATCATCAGTGCCGCCACTCAGTGCCCATCAGTGTAGCCTATCAATGCAGCCTCATCAGCACACATCAGTGAAGGAGAAAAAATACCTGTATGCAGATAAAAATTTCATTTGGGTACAGCGTTGTATGACCGCACAATTGTCATTCAAAGTGTGACAGCGCTGAAAGCTGAAAATTTAGGATTGGGTCACATCTATGCAGGTTTGCAGCACACGTTTGTGCAGGCATGGCAGCCTATTCATTTGAATGGGTTGCTGTGCCTGCATTTTCCGCAGAAAAACGCAGCAGCTTTTCCAATTTGCGATTTCCAGCAGTTCCCATACCTGCGCTGCAGTTTTAGATGTGTGGGGGTGCCATTAAGAATGAATAGCAGCTTTGCCTGTTTTTAAACAACAGCACGTTTTGACTCTGGGTGAGAGAATTGCTGCAATTCCTGCACACGCTGCTGTTTAAAAAAAAAAAAAAAAACACATGTGGGACTGCCATTCATTTCTAATAACGTTTTCTCTTTCACTGATGGGAGCTGATGAGGCTGCACTGACGGGCACTGATAAAATGGAACTGATGGGCACGGATGAGGTGGCACTAATGAGGTGGAACTGATGAGGCACTGATATGCAGCACTGATGGGCACTGAAAGACAGCACTGATGGGCATTGAAAGGCCGCACTGATAAGTGGCATTGATGGGCAGCACTGATGAGGAGGCACTGGCAGGCATTACTGATGGGCACCTCTAATGGGCACTGATTGATAATCAATCAGCGCAGACCCCCCCTGTCAACAGAGCTGCCAATCGGCTCTCCTCTACTCACGTCTGTCAGTGCAAGTGGAGGAAAAGCCAATAAACGGCTCTTCCTGTTTACGCTGTGATCAGCTGTGATTGGACACAGCTGATCACATGGTAAAGAGCCTCCATCAGAGGCTCTTTACCGAGATCGGTGATACGGTGTGTAAGACAGACACGCCACACCGACGATCACCACGCTGCTTGCCACCGCGGGCGTGCAATCGTGGCTTATCCTGCTGGAGGCCATATGACGTCCAGTCAGGATAACTTAACCACTTTCCGGCCGTCATTCTGCTATATGGTGGGCGGGAAGTGGTTAATAGAGGCAAAGTTCACCTTTTCGGGCAGAATTTCACTTTTCATAATAAACAGAAGCCTTTTCCAATGTCCTTTCTGCCCCAGCCATCCCAATGTGCTTATCTCTCACTTCCATCACCTACGGAAGCTTTGAAATTTCACGTTTCTGTTTGAGTTTTTGAAAAATGCTTTCTGCTTCCATCACTTCCTGTAGGTCATCTCCCATCATGCACTGGTTTTCTGCTTCACAGAAAAGGGCATGATAGTGCCATGCTGACCTGTCTGGACCACACCTCTGTCATTACTTTACCACCTCTTGTTTTATTTCCTCCCACTTTCCCAATTCTTCCCTTAAAGTGACCATAAAGGGTGAGCTCAGGTGTGTTCACAACTCCACGCGCCTGCGCCCGCCAGAAAGCTGACACTCCGCAGCGCTAATCACAGATAATAAAACATTTCCTGATCTGTGCAGCCGCAATTTGGGAAATGTCTCACTGCCTGTGGTTAGCGCTGTGGAGTGTCAGCTTCCTGGCGGGCATGTGGAGTTGTGAACATCCCTGAGCTCATCCTTAGTGACCATACACTGTACAATTGGATTATACAATCTCCTTTAGATCTACCAGCAGCAGTGTAAGGGTCTGATTGCATACAAATTGAATGGATTGTTCAGGTGGGTTTTTCTATTCCATAGTTCTGGTAAATCTAAGGCTGCTTTCACACTGAAAGCTCCGGCCGATAGCGGTAAAGCGCCACTCGCCACAAACTGCCTCACAGAAGCATGGAACATTTTTTTTTAGAGCGGAGCGTGGCACATTTTTTACCACCCTTTATTTTTCATCTACAGCTTGTTTGTTATACAGAAGACAGGCGCCTGCTACTTGTGCTTTGAGTGTCATTAACATTTAATTGCACTGCAAGTGCGATGCGCATTTGCAGGATGTTTTCTGTGCAGTTTGCTGTGCAATCAGAAACACACAGATGGGAATGGAGCCTTTTTGTTCTTGTGTAAACACAATTTCACTTTCAGGCCCCATTCACATTTAGCATAGTGGGAGTGCATGTTTTTAGGCTTATTTTTTTCCACAACAAGGATAGGGTGGCCCATTGATTTCAAAGGGCTGTTCTACATGTGGCAAAGTAGCTCATGGGACATTTTAGCCTGCTGCACGTCTTTTACTGCAAATTTTGCTGCGTTTGCCACTCGTTTTTTCACTTGGCAAAATGTGTGTTTGCTTCTGCATTTGGGGTGCTGTAACAATTAATGGCCAAAAGCATGACTAGTTAATTTTAGGTGTATAAAGGTGGCCATACAATATGCAATCTGATTGTACAATCTCTGTATGATCTCCTTTAAATTTACCAAAAGTATATAATAGTAGTACACACCATCTATCCAATCACCCTATATCCAATCAGGCAGGCTCTTGCAATACAAAGTTGATGGCAGATCTAAAGGCGATTGTACATTCTACTACATCTCTGCTCCACATAGGCTGTTGCCTGATTGCTCAGCTCCGGCACACTCTGCCAAATGAACAATCTATGCAAAATGAAGGAAAGGTAGAAAAAAAAAAATGATGGCTGTGTATTTAGTGAGAACGGTGATTGTTAATTGCATTGGAAAATCATGAACCTGCAGAGGTGGGTGGAAGCGATCTCCTGGAAGGGTAGAACAGGTACAGTGTGTGTGTTAATGAGGTCAGCTAGTGAACTCCTTCCTGTGTCTTAACAGTTTTTCCAACCTTAGGGCCGTCCAGGAAGTAATGGAGTTTTTTATATCACAAATTGGCTGCTGAGGTAAGTCCTTGTCTAGAACAAATAGAAAAGCTTTTTCTTTTCTGCAAAAGAGTTACATTAATGATGCATTGGTACACAGGGAAACTGAAATTTAGACAAAAAAAAAAAAACATACCCTTTAAAAAGGTATTGCCTGTCCTTTCAGCCAATCGAGTGACGGGTTTCAGACCCGCTTCAAGATTGGCCGGGAGGAGGATCAGTGTTACAACAATGAATATTCATTTCCTAGTGCAAAACACCTGGGTGGGCTCCGGACGCAATGCTCTGCATCCAGAGCCCACCCTATTTTGAAGCCTATTAGAGCATCTGGATCAGGAGCTTCAAAAAAAAAACAAACAAAAAAAAACAAACAAAAAAAAACAAAAAAAAAAACACCCCCGCCACTGTAATTCATGCACCCGGTGTCCTGCAAGGGGCCAGACGCATGGACAGGGAGAAGGCTCTGTGCACCATTATTGGATGGGCCGCCCCTAGTTAATTGGCTCCCATCTATCTTGGCCCTAGTATATGAACTGATGTAAATATACAGGATGTAAAGTGCTGCATAAATTTCTGCAGGCTGGTGGTTGGCTCTTACCTTAATTGCCAAAAAGTAGAGCTGCACTATTCTGGCCAAAATGAGAATCACAATTTTTTTGCTTAGAATAAAGATCATGATTCTCGCAGCGTAACATCTTTCACATTATAGAAAAAAATTGGGCTAACTTTACTGTTTAGTTTTTTTTTTTCATTAAAGTGTATTTTTTCCAAATACAGTGTGACATAAAATATTACAACAACCACCATTTAATTCCCTAGGGTCTCTGCTAAAAATAAATATATATATATATATATATATATATATATATATATATATATATATATATATATGTTTGGGGGTTCTAAGTAATTTTCTAGCAAAAAATAATGATTTTAACTTGAAACCAGCAAATGTAAGAAAAAGGTTTAGTGTTTAAGTGGTTAAACTTCAAACATTTAAGCCCCGTGCACACGATCAGAAAATCGTATGGAAAATAACGCTTTCGAAGATCATAAGATAATCGGATCGTTAGTACAGAGCCGATCATGACAAATGATCTGATATTATTTTATTGGACATGCACGAAAAAAAAATTGTACGATCCCAGATCACACGATTTTCATTTAATCAGTATAACTATCATTCAAAAATGCAATACTAATGCATTACAACAAATTACATCACTTCCAAATTTTTTTTCTGTCGTACGGGAATTTCGTGACTTTAGTAAACTCATCAGATTCAATCTGAGATTAGCATGCAAAAAAAAAAAAGACGATCATTCGTCCGATAATCCGAAGTGTAATCCTTTGATCTAAAGAACAAAGCGTTACAATGTTTATACTTAGTTCTGCAGCTGAAGAATGTTGTGATACTTGGCAGACTGCCTGTTTTTTTTTTTTTTTTTTTTTTGACGGCAGCGGCTTCAGCAGAGCAGAGAATTCTATGCATAGAAAAAAAAAAAGAAAAAAGAAAAAGAAATCGGGAAAATACTTTGTCAAGATCGCAAGGGGGAAAAAAATTGCGATAATGATTCTTAATGATTAATCGTACAGCTCTACCAAAAAGCATACTTGCACATTCAAAGGAAACCTCACTCCCCTATACCTTTTTCGCTGTGTTCCCTACAAAAAACATACATTCCCAGTGGTGTTCTGTAGGGATTCAGCACTCCATTGCTTTACTCCAGGTCCTGCACTAAAATCCTCTACTCTGAAGTCATTGGGAGCCAGGTGCACCTTCCAGGTTCTTGCAGCCAGCCCCCTGATGATGTGCATGCTCTGCAGCAAGTCATCAAGAGGCCAGGTGCAAGAACCAGGAAGAGACAGCCCCCCCCCCATGAGGAGCAGTGGCACGTGTGCAGTATAGCGCCCTGAGGCATCCTGGGATGCATGGCATGGGTACACAAGAAGGCTACTGCATACATCATTCTTGCCTAGGCAAAATCCAGAAAATGCATGGAGGGTTCCCAAAAATATGTAAAAAAGCCCAATTCTGAGACAGGAAGTAAGGAGTACGGGTGAGCCGACAGGAAGTGGGTGGGGACAGTGAAGGTCTGCTTTGTGCCACCCTAACCTCACAGTGCGCTCCTCCAACACTGACAGGTCCAACCTTCAGTTGTTGCTCTCTCCAAAACGACCATCTCCCTTGCAATTCTTTCCTAGTCCTGCGACAATCCTCTTTAGCCACCAGACAACCGCTGACAATGCAATTCCTGCATATTTGCACAAGCATCGCATTACCCGGACACCTGGCTCTATTCTCTGCATCCAAATGGTGACGTGTTGACAACAAGGTAAGTATAAAAGCTTTTTCTTTATTATTTCCAAGAACTAAAATATGACATAGAGCAACTAACGTTAACGCGTTTCAGTGAACAAAATGGCGTCATGAGCTACGAGCAAGGTCATCTTTTGACTGAAACGCATTAGATTTGGTTGCTCTATTGTCAGGGCTGGCCTCAGCCTTTCCTTCTCAGAGCTGGCCGCTCAGTTGTCGGCTAATTACCTGCTCCTATCTCTCCACAATTAATCAGTTGTTGATGATATCCTGCTCGTCAGTCCTGCCTACTTAAGCCGTTCAGCCCAGTGGATCTGTGCCTTCGCCTTGGTCAACATCACAGAGACCATCTCCTACGTTCCTGTTTAAAGACTTGCTTTGCTGACATCCCTTCTGGCTCCAGATCCTGCTTGCTGTTCCACTACATTGATCCCTGGCTTCTGGCTTGACTGACTATACTTTCCGGTTACTGAACTTTGGCTATGTTTTGACTATGTTTGTTCTTTTTACTTTTATTAAACAAGTGTGATTTGACTGTACTTCTGTCTCGGTCTGATTTCATGGTTCCTGACATCTATGGAATATTTTACTATTCGGAAGTAATAAAGAAGAAGGTTTTATACTCACCTTGTTGCCGACAAGTCGTAATTTGGATGTCTATACACAAGCAGATGGAGATTGCTTGTCTGGCACAATAATGTTTGAGTCTTAGCCTAAAAGCAGTTTGATCAGGTTGTAGCACCTTTTTCTTCTTTTGAACTGTATCTATTCTCTGCATGCCAAGAATGATGCACACTGCTTGTGCAATGCAATGTACATAAAAAAAAGTTGCTAGAATCGCGGAGCAAAGGTTTTTAGCAAAAGTAAATTTGTATGTCTAGTGTGCCAAAAAAGCTCTAGCACCCTGCAATGTTTCACAGTGGGGCTTTATTTTCACTTTAAAGTGGATGTAAACCCTTCCATATACCCAGTGAAGTGACTAGCCTCAGGTGACGCACAGAGATAAAACAAATCCTCCTTCATAAGTTGTACCTGTTTATCTGGAGTCTTTTCTTGTCTACATCCATTTAAAAGACCCAAATTTATAAAGCCTGTCTCAGCTGTCAGAAAACAGGGGGCGAAGAGCTGAAGTTGCACTCTACAGAGCTCACTGAGGAGAGCTCTGAGACCTGATTGGAGGGAAGGGACACACCCCTTTCATACAGCACACAAGAACAGAGCAGAGGCTGTCAATCACAGGCTGTGCACTGGAGCTCCTTCCCCTTTCACCTTTTTTTCTCTTGGTTTCAGGAAAACTTGTCAGAAGTGATTCATGCTGATAGCAGAGGAACAAATCAGCAAATCAGCATTGTTCTGGATTGAGACAAGCACACGCTATAGAGCAGTGTTTCTCAACTCCAGTCCTCAAGGCGCACCAACAGGTCATGTTTTCAGGATTTCCACTATTTTGCACAGGTGATTTGATCAGTTTCTTTGCCTTAGTAATTACCACAGCCATTTCATCTGAGGGAAATCCTGAAAACATGACCTGTTGGTGCGCCTTGAGGACTGGAGTTGAGAAACACTGCTATAGAGGAATATGCTTTGTTCATATTTCATGCCATGTCTGAGGTTTACAACCACTTTAATCTGGGGAGTGTTTATAAGTGTCAGGAATTAAGCATTAGAAATGTAACTGGACCATTTTGAGGCAAAAGCATTTCAAATACTGAGAACAATGAAACTAAACCATGAATAATCAACAGTTTCAGAGGCACTTACCACTGCTAATGAGAATGAAGCAGAAAAAGTCGTATTTCTGTGGCACTTGGTTACTGCAGGATAAAATGGATTATGCAAAACACGTCATTGTGTTCTCAATATGTATCCAAGATATGGGTTTTTCTAAATAAAAGACAAGAAAACAACATTATTGCACAAATAAATATAAACAAAGATATTAAAAAAATATGCTATACATGTAATGATTCATTAAATGTAGATGAAGTGACAAGTCCGTGCAAATATTCTGACACAAAACATGCTAATAGGAGGAGAGACCAAACAGAGATGACCTCATCAGTTTCCTACTGCTCTATCACTGTCCAATCAGCAGGCTGGGAGTGGATAGAGGACACACTGAGCCAGCTGCTGGTCAGGAATCTGGGTGGATCCCGACATCATTGTTGGGATCCTTTCAGAGACTGGAGCTGGGCTGTGACATCAGCTGACAGTAGACTTTAGCCCGCTGTCGGCTGATTCTGGGTCACAGGAGTGCAAAAATAAGTGCACTCCTATGACCCACATGAAAAGTATAGCCAAACAAGCTTTAACCATACTTCTCTTTTATGATCTATTGACCACACCATGCTCAAAAAAAAGAAAATACCTTACTTCAGTGCATACTATTACAACACAAGCGGCGTGAACTAGCCTGATAGGAAACAAGGTATTTTGTCTTGGTACTGTGCTGGGCAAGGCTGCTGAGGGCAGTCCCATAGCACCTGGTGTGAATGGATCCTAAAGTTAGGCTCACACCGACTACCGAGGTGCAGTGAATTAAAACAAACACATAGTGCCGACAATTTATGCAGCAGTTTACATTCATATTGTACATTCAGCAAAGTCCCTGCCCTAAAGGAGCTTACAATCTATAACTCACATTCATACATACACATACTGGGGCCAATTTTGACAGGAGCCAATTAACCAACCAGCATGTCTTTGGATCGTAGGAGGAAACTGGAGTACCCGGAAAAAACCCACGCAGGCACAGGGAGAACTCCAGGCACATAGTGAAGTGTTGGGATTGGAACCAATGAGCCTAGTGCTGCCAAGCAGATGTGCTAACCCACATGTGTCTAACACAAGAGCCGTGGGCTGAATCCAGCCCACCAGACCATTTCATGTGGTCCTTGCACCCAGGGCTTTATTTCAGCCGGAGGTGGTGAAACCCTGCACACTGCACACCCCTAAACTCTGCATTCTGTCTGTAGCACACCCCTGAACTCTTCACTCTGTATATAGCACACTCCTGCACTCTACGCTCTTTACATAGTATACCCCTGAACCCTACACTCAAAGTGCATCCCTGAACTCTGCGCATCGGTCACCCCTGAAACTGCACTCTGTACATATGGCTCCCCTGAACTCTGCACATAGGGCACCCCTGAAACTGCATTTTGTACACAGGGCACCCCTGAACTCTGCACATAGGGCACCCCTGAAACTGCATTTTGTACACAGGGCACCCCTGAACTTTGCACATAGGGCACCCTGGAACTCTGCGTGCTGTGCATAGGCCACCCCTGAAACTGCACTCTGTACATAGGACACCCCTGAACTCTACGCACTGCACTCTGTGCATAGGGCACCCCTGAACTATACGCACTGCACTCTGTACATAGGGCACCCCTGAACTCTACGCATCGGTCACCCCTGAAACTGCACTCTGTACATAGGGCACCCCTGAACTCTACGCACTGCACTCTGTACATAGGGCACCCCTGAACTCTACGCATCGGTCACCCCTGAAACTGCACTCTGTACATAGGGCACCCCTGAACTCTACGCATAAGGTAACACTCAGAATGAATGGCATCACATCACAGCAAGTAGTGTGTGGCATCTTGTGCTGCAGCAATGCATGCGGGAACAGGCACAGTCCCATAATGTAAAAGTGTGGATGGGGCCTAAAGCTTAGGGCACAAGCTGATTGTATAATCTGCTTTAGATCTACCAATAACTATGTAGTACAAGAGCCTTCCTGATTGGATAGATTAGGTAGGTCCTCATATTACATTGTTTTGGTAAATCTAAAGCGTATGGTGAAGTAGTCCAGTGACCCTAATCCTTTGCACACCTTTTCTTTTGATGCCTCTGGAATGTGTTTAACTGAATTGAACTGGAAGTTCCGTTATGAAGTAACCTAAACAATTCCCACATCCTGTAACTGTCCTGAGTTTGAATCACGGCCAGCAATTCCAACTGTCACCTGGCAGAGTTCAGTGTCACCTCCATACACAGAGAGATCCCAATGATCAGGAAAGTTCCCATAGAGATGTACCATCCACTCATCACCCACCTGGATATACATTTCTAGATACTTTATATATAGAACCACAAGAGAAGCTCAGTGATTAGTATAAGTGTAATGAGGAGACACACAGGACTGACATTCAGGGACATCTACCTCTAATGACAGGCAGGATCAGCTGTCACCTCC